>NC_059128.1:72215527-72410527 GCF_020740605.2 Lemur catta
GTTCTGGAGGAAAGACTTCACCAGCCAGTTTAACAGGAGGGTCTTCCCCTGCAGCCTCTGTTTCTTTACTTATCTCTTGGTTGGGGGGAGGAAGACCAGGGAAGTGAGAGGTACCCAATATATATGTAACATTGCAACAGGCCAATTAGTTAGGATTCTATGATCCTGCCATCCCTGGTGGCTTAATAAAAAATTTTCACATCATACACAGACATTTTAAATTTGAGTAAAATTTTACAAGGCTAGATAGATTCAATTAAATATTTGCCTTTTTACCCACACTAAAGAAAATGGAAACATGGTAAATGTAATATTTCCATTGTTTTATGTTCTCTAGCAGGTCCCCTGGCCTCCAACAGCGAGACGATATTTCAGTATTTTTGGGGAAATTTTGCCAAAGGATGACGAATTTGCATAAATTCTTTAAACCGAGGCCACATTTAAAATCTCCATCACATTTAACACCCTTGTTAGTGATCACCACAAGGAAAACAGTTTTTCCCTATAAACCTTATTAAAGGAGACCACAACTCCTCAGTAAACTTAGGAAATGCCTATTTCAAAGTAAAATGGTTAGAAGTACCCCCGGAGGGTTCTGACAGTGCCATATAACAACTGTTTTAGAGAAAACTGAGAGATATTGTGAGAAAAACCCACATGCACATTTTAGTGGAATGGATGTGAAGCATTTTAAACAGAGGTAATAATCTTTTAATAAAAAATAGTGCCGGCAATGCAGCACGTCAGGCTCTAATAGAATATTATGAATAGTCAGAGCAAATGAATGGATACAATGAGTCTAACAGTGGATGCTACAGGAGTGAAAGCAAAGCATCCACCAAAGAGTTGTGGGTAACAAGAAAATGAGAGTGTGCTAATGATTGGATGCAGACAAGCAAGGAGTAATTCCAGAGCTCACAGTCAAACAAACTGCTTGTGGCACTAATACTTGTGCCCAATTACCAATTCAGACAGAAAATAAAAAGCAGTTTCAGTAGAGTCAGGGTGGGAAATCTCCAATTAGCACCAATTAGTGAAGTTGCTTCCTTGAGTGGAATTCTGGGGACATTAAAAAAAAAAATTCTCCCAGAATGCCCGATGGAAACACTTATTTATCAGGTGATGAAACTCCTGGAATATAACCTGATGAGGATTTGTGCCTGTGGGATGTGAATACAGATACTAGCTGGAACTTGCCTGCTCGATTTGACTGGTCAATCATGGGCTGTACTATTCTTCTTCTGGCATTAATAAACCTGAAACGGAAAAGAGAAAACCGGTCATCAAACTCAGTTTCTGTGTTAAGTGATCACCTTTGCGTGAATGCTGTGGAGAATACCATACAATCAAATTTCTTCTGAAAATTATCTTTTTCATGTAAATGCAATTTCACCTTTCAGCGTTCAAAAATAGTGGACTGGGTCGTCTCCATTGTTATTGCACAGGCAACTCCAAGCCAATTTGCTAAAAAAGCTCAAGGAGGGAAAAAAGCTCTCCATGAGAAAACTTCTATTAATTTGCAGTTGTGCTTCTGCTTCTTGAACAAGTAGGAATCTGGTTAAAGTTCACAGGCTGGAAGATTTTTCCCCTTTCCCTGGACTCCTCATCCGAGGGAGACCCAGTTTCCCCTTGCAGCTGGTCATAAATGGAGACCAGGCTCTGGCACTCGGCTTTCACAAGGTATTGTTAGGTCAGCAAAGCCATCAATTAGGCTGTCTGAAGTTTTATCACCAACACAGCAGTAATAAGTGCTGGCCAGAAAGACTTCTGCTCTTCGGCAACTCCTGCAGTTTAAGCCTGTAAAGTTAGGGGTCATTCAGAGGTCAGTGCCAGCTGGGGGCGGCCTTTCTAGCCTAAGCTGGGACACCCAGGGCAGCGGATAAGGTAACTGCCAACCATAAACCCAGCCACCTTTCAACCCACTAGAAAGACAGAGCCTCAGGTACACATGGTTGATATTAGGGCCCAAGAATCGTTTTCAAATCAGGTGGTGGCTGAATCGCAGGAATGTAAAGGAGCAGCAGTTATTTCGTCTAAGAAGCCTGGATCTAATTTTGCTGGAAATCCAAAAATAAGTGCCTACTTCATGTTACTTTAATGTTTAATAATGCCCATCAAATATTCATGTACAAACAGAGTAAGATGATAAGAAATCTCCTGTATTTCTCCAAATTTAATAAAAACAAAACAATTTTCTACCATTTGCGAGTTACCCTTGTCCCTGTGCATTTAATGATGTGTATCCCTCACACATCTGAGCTCATGCGCACCGTGTATTTGGGGCGGGGGCAGGGGCAGGGAGCATACAGCTAGCTGTTCCTTAAAAATATACCCACTGATAATATTTTTCAATATTTTCAGTTTCAAATCTTAGGCACAGGGGGACTTAATGATTAATGAGTCCACATGGGGCCACAGGCAGGAACTGAAAACTCATTCTCTGAAATTAACCAGAAAAATTCTAGTGTGTGCTGGCAGCTCTGCTTTTCCTACGAAGTTGAAGTCCTTTCCGAGGAGGACAGTCAGGCCACACTCTGTCAGGCCTCCTGTGAGCACTCTGGTGGGAATACAATTAGGCTGAGGAATAATAGCCTGGAGAAAACCAAAGGAGTCTTTTGCATATGGTGTTTGTTTGCAAAACAATGAACTTCTTTATTACTTAAGAAAGTATAGCTCCCGTTGTCAAAAATGTTACACCCCCTTGGCACTGGGGAAGAAAGTGACAGGCTAAGCAGAGGTGAAAACAAAAGGAGAGTTGAAACTGCTTATTTATTCCCGCCTGTCACCTGAAGTGTTGCTGAGGAATATCTGACCAGATCACAGAGACTTCCAGAAGCATCCCTCAGATCAGAAAAAGAACTTAATACCTACTTTTTCCTCACTGCTTTGACTGCAACCAAAGAGGGCTGGCCTGATATTTCCATCCCTAGGAACTCTTTTTATCAGCTCAGGTTAAGACCAACAGAGATGCTCAGGAGAGTCAGAGAAGCCCCTTCTCTTCTTGCTTCTAATGGAGGGGTTTTCCCTCTTTTTATGTGCTGCTTACTAATCCTGTTTTTCTCCCCTCCCCCCAGTATAGGCCAACTCTTTAGGTAAAACGAATTGCTATTTTTTCCCTTTTTAATTTCGCCCTTTTACTCTTTTATTCCTTACATCTGGAGGTTGTTCCCTTATTTATGTCTTTCTCTCCAGTTCCCCCAAACACTCCCTTACTCACAGAGCTGCAAGGCATCATGGTTCTTAGTTCTCAGCAGGAGAACTCCACACTGTCTTCAAACAAATAATTACAGGGAAGGTTAGAGGTTCACTCAAAGGTCATTTCTTTGGATACTCGTCAGAATGTTTACATTAGTAAAAACGGGGTCCGCTCAAAAGGTTGTTCAATGGGGGATACACAACAATGCAGAACATTAAAAAAGCATTCTGTGTGCTAGCAGGTCTTTATAGAAGCGCTGAACTTGGAAATGCCACTCCAGTATTACATTTTCGACTAGTTACCATGGCATGGACTGGATGTTCACTAGCAGTTATGGCAATGGCCTTTCTTTGCCCACTTCTCCTAAGCAAATATGAATAGAAGCCTCTGAAGGTTTTCACTAGATCCTTTTACAAAGGGTCAGAGAGATTTTTCTTTTTTCACTTGGGCACCATTTAGCCTCTCCGGATTTTTGTTCTCAAACAATGTTTTTGATTCATAGTGCTATTTCTTGCCAGATTCATAATTCTACCACATTCTTTCAAATCACACAGAATTTTAAAAACATATGGGCCCCTATTTTTCAGAAATCTCTTAACATACAACTCCTGCCAATTGTCAACTCCCCTGATCTTGGGATAGTTTATTAATACCATAGATGTTACTATTAGAATTAACAACTAATGAGTTGACTGTAAGAAAAGTTTGACATTAAAGATTACTGCCCCTCCTCTGCTGATGATACAGATGCCACCCTTAGAAAATACACTGACAGACATAAAATAGAACCACTTAAATTATAGATTAAAACAAATAAAACTAGGAATAGTTTTTATTTATTTAATATTTCTAAGATGAAATTTCTATATGTCTTTTCCCAAAATTACATGACACAAATTTTTTTCCATTTCCTCCGATCTATTATTTTAAAAACGACCCTTTTCAGTGATCAAGTAGTATATGGAATGTCAAGTTTTGATTCTATGCAAAATTTGAAGAATCTAAGTTGAAAATCAACTCATCTTCAATCTTTCAAGGTTCAGGCTCCATTCATATGGAAAAATGCAACTTGGCTGGTTCAAAGACAAAAGACTTGTCTTAAAAAGGCTCAAAAGGTTTCTTGGATATTAAATGGGTCTTACAAAATAACATTTTGATGAGTTAAGTGTAAATGAATCAGACACATATGGATTAAGTTATCCTTGAATTTCACACGGGTTTAAAAAATAAGGGGAAAAGAGGGTCTTGGCAAAAAACATTTTGGACTTTGCCAAACCCAAAACATTTGAAAAATTGCTGAAGACATCCAACTAACCAAAATGCAGCAAGCTGCACCCAACTTTAATGAAAACCCCCACAAGTTATTTCCAATCCAAAGACTGTTAGGTTTTCATCTGTATCTGATATTAAAAAATTCTCTAAGTTTTAATGTCATCCCAGAATGATTTTGAAGTTGCAGACATACACTTCTCTATTGGTATAAACAATTTAACCCTACGTTACAAAGTCTTCTTCAATATTAATTAGTACTTAGAAATATTCCGTGTTTTTTTATAACTTGTGTATCAAATGTGCTAGCAAGCTTAGTGTCTTATCCAGATTTCACTTAGAAAAAAATTTTCATTAGCCTCATTGTGACTTTTTTTTAAGGACTACAGATAATTCCATTAGCGACTCCTTAGGGAATGAGTACCCTAAAGTGCACTAGTTCCATTGATTAGTATTGAACACAAAGTTAGTATCCAGGCTCACACAAAAGCTTAGGAGAGTATCTACTAAGACTATTTACTTTCTCTCTAAATTTTACTTAAGTAGGAAATGCATTAGTATGTGTGATCCTTAAAAATTATATACTAAGACTCTTAGTTTAAAAATAACTTAATTATAGAAATAAATTCAATGACTTTCCAAGAATCACGAGGCCTTTCTAAATCAACTCAGAGATGAAAAAAGAATACATTAAAAAAAAATAAACCCAAGATAGCAAATATCATAGAAATCTCATCTTACTGTCTTGCTGGAGAGATGTCTCCCGGAGACCTCCCGTGCCCCCAGAAAATGCAAACTTTTCAACTTCGCATACCTTGCTGTAACTGAAATCTGACCACCATGATTTTAAAGACTTTTCACTCCAAAGCATAGTTCAGGTTGATAGAAGTAGACTTAAGTGTCATTCTTGATTGTTGGTTGGTTTCTTTTCTTTTCTCCCTTTCTTTTTTCCCCTTACTTTTAAATGGCTGATAAATCCCTTCTTTCTGGTTCACTAACTTCATGCCACACCTGGTAACCAACTCCTTTAGGCAGCATTCTTTTTGTTAGAAAGTGCAGGCCTCTGTGGAGTCACCTGGAAAGGTGCCAGCCCCGAGGAGGACTGAGGGGACTGAAGCTTTTACATAGGTTGGTCTGGGCAAGGAAGGGGGCTGAACTGTCGAAGAGGTTTCAAGTCAATCTGGAAAAGGTGTTGTAGGTAGCTCAGTGACTGGGGACCTGTTAAAACATGAATAAGCTCTGCTTCCTCACTGTCCCTCTCCACAGGATTCGGCAGCAAGGTGCTTATTCACAAAGCCTGCTCCTGGTTGGTGTTTCAAACAAGGAAGCTTCAACCTTGGCAAGTCAATTATCAAGTTTCTCCATTTCTTCTTACTTTACAAAAAATCAAATCTTTTTCTGTGCTGTGGTTATGGCCAAGAGTAGGGTTTTCTCAGCCAGCTACATGAAAATGGTTAAATCAGTTAATTAAGCAGGTTTAATGCCTTTCAACATGAACTTGGGCACACAAATGATTGAGTCATGTTGCAAACGTAAGTTTTCCACTGGTGGCTGGACAACTTATAGACAACTGTGAGCAAAGTAAGGTAAATCAGTGAGATTCATGTGCTACTAAGGGACACATTCATGGATCCTGATTCCTTTCCCTGAGCTACAGCTTAATTCATAATCTGATAGAATACTAGATTTGCTCAGACCTCTAAAACACATGAATTAAATAGGAATAAGTTTATAATATAAAAACTTGATGTTAATCTGGAATCACAAACATTTTATACCATTATAAATAGGCCTCAAGTAGTGGAGTGTTATGCTGACATAAAAGGCCCTGGACAAAATTATCAAGTAGGTGATGCTTATCTTTGATGGCCTTCTGCTGTGTTATTTTAATATTCTTCCTTTCATCTAATTCTTCCCTAAAGTTACAGGGGCTGACATAGGCTCTTTACTAAAATATCCTACTTTGAGCATGCCCTTCTCAATTATTGTTCCTATTTCAGACTTACACACACACCAACATAGTGAAGAGCACCAGCTCATGTTCTCTGCCCTCTATTTGTTCCGAGATTTGGGGCAAGTGTACTTAATCTTTCAAGCCTCACTTTGTTTCCTATCTGCAAACTGGGGAAATAACTGGGTCTGGATTGTTTTGAGGATTAAGGGAGATATCGTATGCAAGATCTTTAGCACAGTGCCTGGTACATAGTAAGGGCCGAATAAATGTTAGCTTATAGTCAAAATGCAGCTATCCAATGCTCCTCAAGAGTTCTATTCTCTCATAGGCAATAATTAACAATAGATAGGTGACTGTTAAACGACTTCACACTGAATTGATACCAGGGTAATAATGTGTTCCACTCCTACAAGTAGCATGTGTCCATTTGGTAGGATCTTTCTAAAAATTACAGTTTAATCCAAATCTATAATGCCATGGTGGAGATTTTAGACAATGGAGCAGGCATCTGCTGGGGATGAGGTGAGGTGGGGTGAGTAGTGGAGTGAGCTATTTTGGAATCACACTTCCTAAATTATTCTCTAGTTCCTTGCTACTCTAAGTATGTGCCGTGGGCCAGCAGCATCAACATCACCTTGAGCTTGTTAGAGAAGCAGAGATACGGTACAGTTCCCATTCTTGCACTTCTGAATCTGAATCAGTATTTTAAAAGATCTCCAGGTGATCCATGCACATTTAAGTTTGAGAAGCCTTCCTCCAGATCACCTACCAAATTCTAAGACTCTGCCTAAGAATCGAAACTTGCAAAGATCAAGTTTTCATTGTGAATCTTAGCTGTGATTGCACATACTATTCTCTTTCACTATCTTAAATCTAAACAGTCGTTTAATCACTTGCCTTGGGCAACAAACAATTTATAATAATTTAATTCATTGTAATTCCTCTATACCTCCTAAAGGAAAAGTTGGGCCAATAAAATTTTTTTGCGGAAACTGTTAATAGAAGCTGTCTCTCAGGAGTGAATAGGAAGATAATGGTAGATTCCTCATTTTTTTTCCCATATAACGCTGTACTGCTTGAGTTTTTAATAAGTATGATTACTTTTATAATTAAAAGAATTTTTACAGATGACCTAGAAAATTTGACATCTTTTTTGACTAAGGTTTATATGGCCAATAGTAGGGACCTTTTAAGAAAAGTATTTGAGAAATTCCCCCTCAGATAGGGAATTATCTTTTATTTCCTTTATAATACTGAGCAACAATAAACACTATTCCATGAATGTAATCACACCCGATGGCATGTAACAAAACATCCCAGCAGGTTATGATTTTGAAGCGCTGTTACTCTTACAGAATGCCATCAGATTATTCATATGTGCCTATTTATCATGCACTATAAAAGTGATCTTTCAAAGCTACTTGAAAGCAAGGGAGGAGAAAACACTCAAACTTCCTTAGCTATTCATATCTAGAATCTATCCTCTTAAAGATAAAATACTAAGTCAATAGACATAAGTTGTAGTATATGACCTCATCCTGTACATGATTTATTGTAGATGGAAATCAACTAGAAACTGAATTACTTTGAAAGTTTTACTACTTACATTAAAATTCCAGATCTGCATACCTACACACCTTTTAGTGCTTCTGAAAACAACTTTTTGCAGACACAGAAGAGAGATACATCCACAACTTTATTCAACTGTTTATCAGCATAAAAACAGGGGTAATAATTTTCAAAATTACCAATTTCCAATGACCTGTTCATTTATCTGAACACCATAGCCTGACTGGGCTTTGAAGATCAGTCACTAGATAATCAGTTACATACATTCTTAGCCAATTCCCATTATGTTCCCAGCCATTTACTAATTCACTGTAAGAGGAGAAGATCCCAACAAATTTAGTATCTTTTTAGCTTTCATGATCACCTTTGGTTGAAGTATTAATTCTCTATCCTACTTCTCAATGGAAACCACCTAAGCATTAACTTGCCAAAAATGCACCAAGCTGTTTAGCAATTATGTATTAGATATGTTTGAAGAGATCAAGGTGCACTCACATGCCCCGTGCTATGGATATGTCTCTGATTAGCTTGTCATCTGCTCGGAAGAAGATGTAGGCTGATTCTCCCATACAGTCTAGCAGGCCAGCTGTTAGCTGCCTGTCAAGCCCTCAAGTGGACAAGTAGTCCAGGAGCAAAAATGTCACTCCTTTGATCTGGCAAGGAGCAGCTGCTGATTTATAGAGTAGGACTTTGTTCTTCCGTTCTATTTTACTTTCTTTCCTAAGGCAGAACCACAAAATCCAGGAGAAAAAAAGTGCCGTTCCCAGCAACATCAACAAGCTCTGACAACTGCAACAGGGTTTTTCTTGGCCCTAACAAAGCTCTCAGGCATCTCCTTTGACGCTCACCTTTCCCCCTCCCCTTCCCCCCACCCTTGCCATTTTTTGCAATGTGGTAGTTATTGTTTAATTCAGCTTCTGTAAATGGAATGGACTGTGGCCAGCAAGCCTGGGGCATAAACACACCTGTATGAAAGAAGCCTTATTGTAGCAACCATCTACAAGCAAGCTCGTATGAACCACACGTTCCTGAGTTCAGAAAGAATGCTCCATTTTTTTCCTGACAGCAAATTTTACCCTAAGTGAGTTTCTATTTTTGGTGCCACCAACCTATGATGACCACATTTAAACCGCTTCCTCTCCAATGGCATTACACCCTTTAAATCAAAGAGAAAAAAGGATTAGTTTTTTTTTCTATCTGTGAGCAAACAGATCCATCAAAAATGTTTATCCACTGTCTGTAATATCAATCATTGAAAGCTGAGTTAAACGTCCAGAAAGGCTTTAGCAAATGCAATATCAAAGATGCCATAATGTTGATTTCATTACCACTGATTTATACTGACATAAGCTTCCCTGAGTAACATATAAGGGGAAAAAAAATCAAAGACAAAAATCTACATAAGCCATGTGCATTGTCTTACTAAGAATTAAACTGGTTTCAAATGCATGATCCTGTTCTCAATAGATAAATCTTGTCAGGTCAGGGATGCCCTATTAACCAAATGGGACATGCAACAGTGCAGCTTTGAGACAGATATACTGTGAGAAGTCACCAGCCATATGTATGTATGCACATGTATGTATGTGTATGTGTGTGTATACTTATACACACACGCAGAGCAATAAACTTTGCCAGAGATGAATTCATTAATACCTTGCTAGGTTTTCAGGGCTGCTGCTGGAGGAAGGGTGATAAGGATATATGTAGAGAGAGACAGAGAGAGAGAGTTATCAACTCTAGGATATCAACTCTAGACATATTATTACCACACAGGTCAAAGACAGGAATTTTGTGGGGGATGAGAATGCTGGAAACAAAGGAGAAAACAGTGGTTGCTAAAAATTCTTGCCTCAGCTCAGTCATGCCATGCTGTAGTGTTTGTTCTCTTTGCTCCTATCTTGATTTCTGGGAGAATAAAGATTTTTCTCAGCCTCATTTCTTGCTTTACCCTACATTGCCCTTTGGCCCATCAAAAGTTACTAAGCATCTACGTCCTCAATGTTCATAGAATTGTATTGGGGGTAGGGCGGGGGTAGGTTGTTTCCCAATGAGAGATTGGATTGCTGGGGGAGAGGGGAAAAGAAAGGTATAATATAAGGTCTATTTTCACCCTTTTTCAATCCTAAAAAAATCAGAATGAATAATTTTTAAGGCCCATAGTAATCTGTGTATGTGTTGCACATTGATAAATCCACTCTATACTTAACAAAAAACAAGTTTAATGACAGAATATAAGGCAAAGTCATATATAATATGAAATTATAAATAATACATATGACTTTATGTCTCCATATATATATGGACAGAGTCCCTGCATATGTGTGTATATATACAATTATATAAATATATTTAAATATTTAAAAATGCAGGTCATGCCTTTAAAGATTTTTACTTTTCACACCCACAGAAACAAACTGGAAATCACAATTTCAGAACATGCAAATCATTACAAACCAACACAGTCCACAATGAGTAAGTGTGATGGGGTCAATTAAAGAAGATGAAGATGGAGGTTAATCACAGATTTTTAGGGGAGGAAACTTGAACCAGATTAAAAGAGCATAGAATATTGGAAGAAATAAAAATGAGGAAATGGCATGCTCAAAGGCACTAATGTAGACAAGGACAGGTTTTGTGCAAGGGAAGGTGAAGGAATTGAACTCAGACTGGTGTCCAGTTTTGGTTTGGAAAACACGGCTATGATTACCAGGCAAGCTGGTGGAGGTTCTTGAGTGTTAAATTGAATCCCTGCAATTCCTGAATGCTGGAATGATAAAATAAAATATGGTGTTTTAGGAAGATCTTTTCCATGAATCACATATAGGATGAACTGAACTGATGAGAATCGAGAAGCTGAGAAGGTAGAAAACTCTTGCCTAATCCAGGCAGAAGAGGGGAATACAATGAGCTCTTATTAAGGTGGTGGAAATAAAAAAGAAGTAGGACATTTGGTGTGGAGAACTGTTGATGAATTGTGCTTAGATGGCAAGGACAGGCACAAATAGAAAAGATATTAAGAGGACAAACTTGAGAATCCATGTTTGGTATGTTATAGTACACAGGTGATGAAAATTGGAAATTGGTAAGAAATTCCTATTTGTTGTGGTGGGGAGAGGCAAGCTCAATTTTCCAAATGTTACCTTTAAGTTGACAGTGGGACTTTCAGGCTGAGAAGGTATGTAGGCCACTCAAGACAAAGGACAAAAGAAGAGTGAAAGTTTAGAAAGAAACGACTTTACTTCAAAACCCTCTAATCTCTTCATATTTTCAAAACTGTATGAGTATCCCATGAAATTTGCCTGGCTACCTCCATAAAAACTGATTTCATCTTCATATATCCTCTAGATTTTATGAAGTCCTTTATCTGATCATGGTTGGCCAAATCAATTGTCAGTAAAAACCTTTGTGGCCGTGGACTTATTTGTATTAAATCCAGTTTGCTTTTTCTTTGAATTTTGAGATAATTTGTGTGTCTAGATCTAGAGGGTGGTGATAATTACACATGTGTCATACTGTGTGTTGCTATACAAGTTGTGTTCTGCTCCACACTTAACAAGGGTAATGTTTAGTAACGGAATTTATCAGAGAGTTTTAGAAATTGGATATAGGAATACACACACACACACACACACACACACACACACACACACATGAGCCTGTGTGTTTTTAAGCAACTGCATAAGACAATCAAGGGTGGGTTTTCTGTAGGGAGTAACATCTAATTTAGAAGAGAATTGATAGGACAAAGTGTTGCATTTAAAAGGGGCTCCACTAAGTGTGATGGCTTCCAAATTGTGTCCTCGTTTCAAACCATATTTTTCTTTTTAAATGGGCTTTTAAGGTGAAAAATATAGCACTTCACCCAAAATGGTGTGGAAACAAATGGTTCTCAAGTCTCTATTCTTCAGCTCAGGCCGAACCACCCCAACACCAGCAATCTAAAGCCACTTGCAGGGAAGGTGCTATGCATGTGAATGTTCCCGTGGCCTTTTCATTTGTCTGTGGGGGCTCCTTTTTCTAAAGCAGCAGGGGATACTTCAGAAGACCAGATTGGCATGCCAGAAGTGTTTGGATGAACCAGGCTCTTATCCTCCTTTAAATTCTCCTGCTGGCTTAAAAGAAAGGATATGGCAGAGGACACATTGGGAAGGTGGCAACATTCTTAGGGCCCTTTATCAACACAACTGCTTTCTTTAAATTGTAGCATGGTCTCTTGTTTGAGAGGCTGAGATTTTAGCACTTTTAAAGGGAACCATAAGTGAGAAATCTCCTAGGTGTTAAGCTTTAGAGTGGCTTCAACCCAAAATATGGAAAAATGAGATTAAAACACAGAAAGTCAAGTAATATTAAGAAAAAGATCCAACAAACAAAATATCATAAATATGTATATATGTTACATTCTTTCTGTTTAAACCAAATGCTATTTAACCAGTTTATACTGGCATCTAGTAAAGGTGCCAATGGGGGAAAAAAAAATCAAAGATCTAAAAAATTTTTAAAGTCACTTTAAATAAACTATAGTTCTAATAGCTATACATCTGACAATAATCTTTTAAAACTATTATTGAAACATATTCTATTATGTCAGAAAGAAAAGAATTCTATTCATGAACATATGACTTAATATCATCACATTTATGATGTTCACACATCAAAGACCAAATTCCAAATAAAATTCCTGACTGCCTTTTCTTAATGACAAATTAAACATCTTTTACTTTCATTTGACAGCCAGGTAGCATTCTGTATCTTCTCCAGAGATGTTATATGCAGTCTTTCCAATGTGACGGTATTATTACCCACAAAATTTTTAGCATCATCCCGTAATCATAAAAGACATAAAATATATCTTTATAAACCACAAGAGACCTAGCAAACCAGCAGTTATGCCACATCTGCTTTAGTCCTTAAATATTTTAGCTTTAGAGGGTTAGTTAGCGGATTTTTCCCCCGATTTGCAAAGAAATAAAGACATCAAGATTTGATTCTGACATTATACACAAAGCTATGATCTCCAACAGACAAAGAAGCAAACACATTATACTATAATTTGAAAGAATTTTTAGAGCATGTTCAGATTTCACATCTCCTATCAGAATTTCCCAAAGTGGTTTAATTTAACTTTTAGAAATAGAAATGATGGCATTTGAATTATCTCTACTTTCACAGTATAGAGTAACATCACTGTCTATAAAAAATAAGTTAATTTAGTAATTGGTTTAATTGTCACAGATTCTTTGGAGTCAGGTAATACAAAAATAAACACAAAGGCAATTAATAAGTTTAAAGTTAATATACTAAGTTAATATGCTATGCTAACTACCCCATCCCTTTGTCCTATGCTAGTCTTTCTCCCATGGCCATCTGGTCAACATGTACTTCACTTTTTTTTTTTTTTTAAAGATGGGGTCTCACTGTTGCTCAGGTTGGTCTCAGACTCCTGAGCTCAAGCAATCCTCCCACTTCAGCCTCCCAGAGTGCTAGGATTACAGGCGTGAGCCACCAGGCCCACCACACACTTCAAAATTCTTATCAGAGAACATTTCTTTGAGGTAACTTCCCTGATTCTGTAGTCTGACTAAGAAGTACCTCCTAGTAGCACCTGGCTATTATGCCTATCACAACATTTATTCAATACCATGATCACAATTTACTTGTCTGACTTTCCCACTAGATAGTCTGAGAGAACAGGGACCACATCTTAATTCTTTGCTATTGACACTGTCAGGTATATAGTACATCCTCAATAAGATGTTTGGTGAGTGAATACCTGAAAGAGTGAAGGAAAATAGCGTTCCTTAAAAAAAAAACTGGTTCCTTCATCTTGGAAATAATTTAGAATTGAGAATAGAAAAGCTATTAGGGATTTTCTTGTCCTCATTATACGAGTGGCATAGCTGAATCCCTGATGAAATGATTTGCCCCAGAGTGGGGTAGAACTAAGATGGGAAATAACTCTGGCTTCTGGCTCTGGTCTGGTTGTCTTTGCACTCAGAAACGACTGAAGATACAGACTAGAGGCTTTAGTTAAAGGTGTGCATCCATCTCGGCATCAGAGAGGCCAGGGAAATCTTGGGTGCAATGTGGAGGAAGAGAAGGACTTGGCAGAAATTGGGTCTCCAGCTTTTGGTAATGTGCACAGTACGGGATATAACTCTAGTGGGGCAAATAAGTGTGGTTGACTCAAGTGGAGGGGGTGGCCTGAGAGTAATGGGAACTGAGGTCAATGAGGTATTGTGTGTGTGAGAGAAAGAGAGAGAGAGAGAGAGAGAGAGAGAGAAGAAATAGAAAGTGAAGGAGGAAGAGTTGTCAGATGGAGAAAAGAAAGGAGAACAGAAACTTTGTTAAAACATTTTTTCCCTCCCATCTGTCTATGGAAGGTTTTCCCCAAAATGTGCTCTGACAGACACTAGTGTCGATGGGTATTTCTCCACAACAGAGGTCCTAGGTCAAATAAATATGGGAAAACAAACATTAAGGCAAACAAAGTGAAGTCACTTTCTCTGCTGCAGGCTGGCACAGCCTTTCACAGAGTGTTTTCTATTACGAATCTCAAAGAGGGGGTGATGGTACAAATCAACTCCTAACCTTAGTTATTAAGATTTTGAGGGGCAGTAGGATTCCAAGGATTTGAAAAAAAATTGAAGCAGCATTCTAATTTTTAACAGAAATTGTATTTTTGAGCCATTTATCACCTTGAAAATAGGCTTTCCATTTTCATATTTCCCCAAGTCAGACCACTTGTAGGGCTCTTGTTTTATATCTAACTGGTTCGTAATTCCACCTCCTAAGATTATTATAAAACATGATTACCCCATAGACATTCAACCCCCAAAATGTGCTGGCTGCAAAGGTTCTTTAGAATGTTTCTATCTCAGAGGTAACTTGGTCATTAAGGAATGATTTTAGGCTGGGATGCTTTCTCAAACTAATGTTTTCCTTTCCCTACTTATCTCATATTTTTCCTATTCAATGAGATATTTTAAAAACTATCATTGACTATTTTGCTATGCCTAAAATTTCTGCTTCAAAATAACTATTAGAAACTGAAGAATAATCTTAAGTATAAGATATATATATATATATATTTGCGACACCCTCTGCATCTTTCATTAATCATTGTGATTGGGCTGTGGCCATCTAACTTCAGCATGTCTATTACGTGTGCTGGAGACTCATGCGTAGAGGGTGGGAGGAGGTGGGGAGCAGTGTGGGGGGATGTTTGAGAAGCGGAAGGAGAAATGAGAAGGGAAAAGAGACAGGAACAGAGGAAGTGCTGCTTTGGATAATGTACATCAATGTACATCAAATGCTCCCAATCAATTCTATTTTCTTGTTTACAGAGCTTACAAGTGCAAAATCAGCTTTTACTTATAACTGTGTTAAACACCACCTGCCTGCCCTCTGATCTTCGCTGTCCCGGGATGAGGTCAGCCCGGTGAAGGGCTCTGGTTCTATAAGCAATCCTGTCATTCAGGCTAACAGCAGTGATTCACTCACAGGAGGCAAAAATGACTCAATTGTTGGGCTTATTGACTCCAGGGAGCACAGCTACTCTATCATTACCATGGAGTGCAAACACCCTGAACTCTGTTTTGGTCCACTTAAAATTACTATTTGCTGTGAAGGATTGGCAAAGCAATTCTTAAAATGATGGGGGTGGAAGTCAGGCAAGCGCCATTATGGGCTTTTCCTTCCGTTTAAGCAGAAGTAAGCAGTACAGGACTCGTTCTGAGCCCGACCCACTTATTTAACCTTTTATTCACTTTGCTGTATTAACATATATTAACTGGCTACATAAGCCCTAGGGGGGAGAAAAACCTCATGACCAAATTATGGTTCCATTTTCATGGGTAACCTCTCCTTGGGTGGAAATTAAACCCCAATATAAATACGTTTTAGGTCCATACAAAATTGAGGAGGAATGCCAAAAAACAAATGCTGAACCGCAGTCCTGCACAGACCATAGCAACCATGGAGTGGTTGGGTAAATTACACACAAGAGGAACTATTTGAAAAACCAAATAAATTTAATTAAATAAGTTACAAAATTATTTTCCCGTCTCTTATCTACTCCCCTTGGTTAATATCCATGACATACTGATGTTGCATAATTGCTCTTATGGAATGCTGCAGCTCAGAGCCGTAATGAGCTGCCTTTGCACAAAGGCAGCAAAAGTGGTTTCCCTACAGAGTTATCTTCTCAATTATTTATACTTGCAACACTTTCACATAATGGCAGTTTTAAAATCAAACAAACAAAGCAAACTGTACAATAAAGGAAGGAGGCAAAAAGGTGCAGGGACCTTTTCCTTTCTTTTTTGAACATCAGAAGGGATGGGCAAGCCACATAAAGTCAACTGAATTCGGTTCCTTGAAACGTCTCAGGGGTCTCACAACTAGACAACATCAAAGCATCTGGAGATCGCCACCTTGGTGAGGTTATTAAACAGGCTCTGCACACTTGTTTTACTTTTAATCTGTCATATCTAAATATATAAAGGAATGGAAACTTTATTTCTTCCGTTCGTAAGTTTGTCTTTGAAAATTCCTAATCAGAAGGCTTGCTTCCCAACCCCACTCCTGAAAAAAAAAAGGTGCTAAACTGTCAAAATGATGTCAATGTAAACAGAAAGTGGTAGTGTGTGTCATAGTCACCCCTCAGGCTGTGGAAGGGCTTGCCAGTTTTTACGGTGCTTGTTTCCACTGTCCACACCTGCCTTTGGTTAATCACTCAGAAACTTATATACATAAGCCTATATTTTAAAAAATTAAAAGCAAACTTTTAACCGGACACACATCTTGGACCTCCATAAAATTCATGTTTAGTTTAAGATTCTCTGTTAAACAAGCATAGGTTCTAGACTTTAGGAAACGGTTAATATTCTCTACTTAAAGAATTATTCCACTTCAATTAATGACAACTAATTTATCTGTGACTGAAGATATTCATTAGCAATGCCAGTGAAACACAACTTTTATATAACTTGCTAGCCATTTCCAAATAACAAAATGTTAAAGAAACTATTTCCTTAAAGTCCTACAGGGAAAGATTATAAAAGACAGTACAAAAAATTGTAAAAACCTCAAAATTTGTTGATTTTTCTTAAATTTAGTTAAAACCTATTGTTTCTTAAAATATGCTTTCATGCACATATACTGAATTTACACACATACATATTAGTTTTTCATAAATGTATCCTGTGACCTTACATCTCTCTTGACTTGACATTCAGCCAAAATAAAAAGCTTAAGGAGATTTTTTTGCAAGCACACAGGTACTACTGTGCTGTGAAAGGCCAAGACGAAAAAGTATACCATGGGGAAGGAAATCGGACCATGAGCCACAACCCAGCTGAGGCCGTCAGAGGGAAGAAGTTGGGATCCACCATCTTGTTTTGCTTTGCCCTCAAGGATCAAACGAAACAGATACCATATTGAGGCCATCTGCTGCCGCTTAAAGCTGTTCTTAGCCATGGAGAGGTAGGAATGAGCCATATTTTGTTAGCTACTTCCTTTCTTCCAACCACCTTTACCTCCAAGGTCAGAGCACTTGTGGTGTGGTGGGATCTAAGGGGTGGCAACCTTGGAGTTGTGGCCCCAATTCTATTATCAATATAAAAGTTATACCCTGCTATTGGTGCTCGCTATTGGTGAGCAGCACTAGCCACCTTCGGTCCTGAAAACGATCTTCACAAGCGTGTGCATGCGTAGTTATGAACTGGACAAAGGAAGACGGTGAAGGGTAATGCAAAGAGAATGCAGATGATGGTAACAAAACTCTTGTGCCAGAAGTATTCAAAACACCTTCTTGCTGTAGGCAAGTATAAATCTGAATGAACTCTGGCTTGCTGCAAATATATCCTATGACATGCATAATATATTTTTCAAAAACATTAACGCAGTAACTAGCATGTGACTAATCACCATGTGAAAGATTAGTTAAAAGCTGAGGTCTAAAGGAGAGTTGGGTAGCTTTTCTACTTTCAAACATGGACAAGTTCTGAAGCGAGGTCTCAGATTCTGTGAATGGATGCCAGTCCATCTGAAAAGCACTCCCTCTGGCAGTAAAAACCGATGTAAAGGTTTGTAAACAAAGGGTGGAAGTGACTTGGTTCTCAGAGGCTTGGAGAATGAAACTAAAAGCTGAAGTGGAGCCGAGAGGGTGTGGCTTTCATCCCTGGGAGGGTTCCCAGGGATGGGAATAGAAGTTGCTCTCAGTGGCTTGAGGGTTGTAAGATTACAGGGCCCTCAACTCCCAAACGTGACAGAGTTGTAAGAAGCCTTAACCTCTATTTTTTTCTAGCTTTCCTCAACCGCAGCAACACGCTCTCAGTTAGTAGGCCAGCCAATTAACCAAGCATTAAAAAAACCCCACAAATCTATATCAATAGCTTTGCAGGACAAAAAAAACGTGTGAAGTAAACACTTATTGTTATAAACGAGCTGAACCAGGATGTTCAGCAGCCAAATAAATTGAAGCAGCCTATGGTTGAAATAAGTAAATAAATAATCAGAAGAAATGACATCTCTCTCTCCTTTCCTCTAAGCATCCCATGTACTTGCTTCTGCGTTTTAGTTCACAGCCACAAAGCCTTCAGCTTCCCCGTGACTGGTGCAGATCTGATAAGGGGTTGGCACAAATAGGCTGAGCTGGGTTTACAATTTGTTTTGCAACTTCCCTTCCCAGATAAACATAGTCCAAGTACAACTTCTAAGAAAAAAAAAGTTGTATTTACTTGTTCTGGTCTTAAGATTTTTTTTTTCTTCTTCTAAATGTTCCCTCAGGATGCTGGCTTGCAACCTAGAAAAAGCTTGGATTTCAGCTCCAGTCTCCAAGGTATTCTACTGTTCAACTGGGCCGTGTGCTAGGAGGGAAGCTCTCTACCTTACTGATTTAATTAACAGGATTCTTTTCATTATTATGGGGATTTAGTTTCTTCTTGCCTTTCAGTGTTGGGGCAACACTGATTTATGTTTTATATTTTGAAGGATAATTTATTGTTCTTTGACAGCTGAGGCTCTGGAAATCCCTGGCACCAAAGGGATCCCAGGGAGATGTCACAGTTGCCTTGCCCTGCCCACCTGTATGCTGTCATCTCACGGACCCCCTCCAGAAGTGAGGAGGACTGTCAGCTGCTCAGTGCCCCACCCACTCCTCCTCCCACTGATCATTATGCCAGCAGGGGTTGCCCCATTCCCGTTTATGAATGGTGGTATTAGTAGGTTGATCAGTAACTGTGAGTCCCTGATACATTTAAGTGAAGCAAACAGTCTGTGACTCTTTGAACTGGATTTAATCTCTTCACCAAATGGAGCTCATTGAATTAAATGTTAGAACATGCTATATTTATCCAGATGACCATGACTGAACCAAAAATCAGGGCGAATTTTCTAAATATGAGTGTGCTTGGTGGGGGGCAGTAAAATAAAATATCTGAAGTTAGTAGTATAGAAAATCTGGCATGGATGGTCATCACAACTCTATTGAATTATCACTCCTCTAACCTACACGGTCTATCAAATTCTGACTTGGAGAAAAAGTAAAACATTCAGTGAAAACTCTGGATGCATAGCTAATTTATATTTTAGGTGAAAAATGTGAGGTTTCTGTTAATGCCTAAAATTTGATTACAATCAAAATTTTCTTTTCTAAAAGAGGGCTTCATAATTCATGATTTGCTTTCATGCATATTTTTAGAATTGTTTATTAAGCTAGGCACTAAACTGAGTACATACATGTATTCTCTACTTCATTCTCACAAAAATTCTATGAAGTGGGTAATATTATTAGCAGCCCTATTTTCTGGTCGGGGAAACTGAGATTTAGCAAAATCCAATAATATGCCCAAGTTCACACAGTAAGTGGTAAAGGTGAGATTCAGACAGACAGACAGACAGACACACACACACACATACACACACACACACACACACACACACACACGGGCTGGGAAATTAGGAATATTTAGGGTTGTTCTTTCTGTCTTCTCAGGGGAGGCCGGCAGCTGAAAGACCTCGTGGGAACCAGGCAGCAACCTGATCACAAGCTGAATTAGTTCTAACAGACCCTTTATTTGATATTTTCCAGTTAGGCAGAAAAATGGAGCCAATTTTTAGACTAAACACATAAAATGGGGCCTTGGAAATTACTTCATTTGTAGAAAAATTCTAGACCAGAACTTTTCACATGTCTAGATTCATAAAATAATAGGTTCCAAGGAAGAATATAGGAAAAACATAAAAAGTGCATATAATTCTATAGCAGTTAGCATTTTAAAAATCTTTAAAATCAAGAGAAATTAGGGTGGGAATGTGGTCTGGCTGGTGAAGGAAAAAAAAAAGAAAACTAAAATAAGCCTTCACTCTGAACCTGATTCAACAGGTCCAAGCTAATTTTCTCATTCATCAGTTCTGGAAGGTTATATGAGACTTGTGCTTTAAAAACTAAAATTATCTTTGTTTATTCAGCCTGTCCATCAGGATCCCCAAATTCAGAGTATAACTGTCCTCAAAATTCAGGCTTCATGAATTTCCCTACAAAGGAAATCCTCCACAGATTTTTATCTCCAACCATACTCTAGGGAAACACCTGGGTAAAATGTCACCTAGGGGCATCAACTCATCGGCAGACTGAGCATAACCTAGAAGAGTTTTGGGTCAATGACAGAAGGAAGCAAGAGAACACTTGAAGCAAATTAACACAATAGTGAGAAGTTCATGCCAGAGAGGTGACTAGGAATTGTTTACACACAGGGAGTATTTCAGAATGGCGGCTTCTCCTTGAATACCTCATCTCTATACCACCTCCCATTTCCATTATCTACATGGTACATTCTCCCTTCAAATGGTCTCCCGATTCTTCGTTCATCTCTTTCTCTTATTAATAGTCTTGATTACCTGCAGAAATTCTAGGATGCACAATTCTTGATCTCTTTGAACAAATATTTATTTAGTGTCTGCTGCCTACTCTGCATTGCATTGAAGGCCTTACCAGGAAGCACATAAAAGAATTTGTACATGATAGGCCACATTTGCCAAGTAAGAAAAGCACTAAATTTGGGATTAACTTCATATCCTAACACTCTCCTAATTTAATTGGAGAAACAAGACATACAAATATCCATCTCGTAAGTTTTGTGCAATGACAGAGGCAGCACAATTTAATAGAAACAGCATGGGTTTTGGATACCTGGGTTTGAACTTTGGCTGTACCATTTACTGTGTGATTTTTTTTTTTTAATTAAATGTTTTTTTTTTTTTTTTTTCAGAGACAGGGTTTTGGAGTGTAGCGGTGTGATGATCATAGCTCACTGCAGCCTTGAATTCCTGGCCTCAAGCCATCTTCCTGCCTTGGCCTCCTAAACTGCTAGGATTACAGGTGTGAGCCATCGCACCCAGCCTACTGTATAATTTTGGACTAATTCTTTAACCTTTCTGTGTCTCCTCAACTGTAAAATAAGAGTAAGTCAGATCTACTTCAAAGACTTGACCTGAAGATGAAACGTGAAGGCCAATTTGTATCATAAAGGCATCAGAACATCACCTGAGAATTACAAGGAAACATATTTAAATAATCCTACAAATAAATTTTCAATAGTTACAGTCCTCTAGACACTGCAAAGCATACACAGATGAAGAAGATTCAGGCCTGCTCTCCAAAAGATTGAAATTTAGCAGTAAGGAAATGGCCATGCTACAAGATGAAAGTCTCAGTGCCAGAAGAGTGGCTGTGGGTGTGCAGGAGGGAAGGACGTAACAGGGCTGAGAGGGGAAGGAGGAGGGGGAGCTTTGGGCCCCTCCTTGAAGGATTCTGATAGGAGGACATGGGAAGTGTAGAACTACTTAAGCAAATGCACAGGGAGAGCAAGTATTCCTAGTTCACAGGCTTAGAAGAAAAGTTACTGGACTTAGGAGATAAGTTTGAATCTTGGTTGTACGATTTCTTATCTAGGTGATCTCTCTGATTCACCACATCTGTGGAATGGAGGTGACACCTACCTCATAAATCTATTGTAAAGATTAGTCAAATAGTTGGCATACTTGGAATGTTATGAATTTTTAATGTACTTGTTTTAATTTTGGAAAGGGTAATTAGAAAAATCTCCAATATTACCAAAATAATTCTGATTAGAGGCCAGGTTATGTGTACAGTGACCCAATCATAACACTCATTTCTACAATCACTTAAACACTGGAGGATGAGCTTCAAAACTTATTTGTGTTATTAATTTGCACTTAGCATTTCATCTATTAATAAAATGACCCGACATTGGAATGTCAATGGAACAAAGTAAGTAATAACTAAGGCAACATACATTTTAAGCTATTTTGTCAGGTTTTGTGTTTCAGGAGATCTTTTTCCCCTACCTTGACATGGGGGAGCATAAACATAACAGGTGGATCTTTATTCAGAGCTCACAAATTATTCATCCAAATATTTAGGTATATAAGAATAACAGGCCTATTCTAGTCATTGTTCCTTGAAGTCAACAACAAAAGAAGCTGAACTATTTGAAGTTTAGCTGGAATAAGGAAAAGAAGGAGAAATGGAGGCTGGAGATCAAAGACTTAGAAACATTTAGCAACCTATACCTCTCTAGTTACCGCCTTTGTCTTTCTTTCTGTCATTTTTTTTTTTTTTTTTTTTTTAGAGACAGAGTCTCACTCTGTTGCCCAGGCTACAGTGCAGTGGCGCAATTATAGCTCACTGTACCTTCGAACTCCTGGGCTCAAGAGATCCTCCTGCCTTAGCCTGCCAAGTAGCTGGGACTACAGGCCCACGCCACCATGCCCGGCTAATTTTGAAAAGTTTTTTTAAATATGAGGTCTCACTGTGTTGCCCAGGCTGGTCTCTAACTTTTTTTTTTTTGTTTTAATTCTCAGAAATTCTAAAAGGCTGAAGGTGAGCATAATGCAAAATCTATTTTGCCCACTAATACAAACAGGTCTGCTAAAACTCCTTTAACTTGAGCTTGTATGGGATGACAATTTATGGATCACAAATGTGGGAAAATGACCTCCACACTTACTCTGGTAGACTATAAGCTCTTATTCCTCATCTTCACCAAGTGAAGAAAGTAGAAATACAATTCTCAGCTTTATAAGGAACACATTCTCTGAATCATCTGTGTTCCGAGGGTAAAATAATTTTAAAATTACATGTTAATCAAGTCCTTAATTTGAAAGAGGGAAACTACTACACAAATCACGTTGGAATCATGTTGTTCTATGTCCTTTACCTAGAATAGAATTGGCCAATCTGACATACCTGAGTGGAAGTTCAGAATTAACCAACACTCAGGAATGGAAGGGAACAGATCTTGTCTTCTACTGGTAAAAGCACGTCCCAAAGGCTCCAGAGGGTCAGGAAAAAAAGAAAAAACCCAAAATAAACAAAAACAAAAAAACAACAACCCAAATCCTGCTGTTCGTTTTCAACCCTAAAGAGCCAAAGAAATTCAGTAAATTCTCTATTTGTTAGTGAAAAATGGCATTATAGAGCTGTCTAGGATGTAGCCCCTGTAGAATAAAGCTGCCAAACCACTTTGGATACATTTTTAATGAGATGTTTGCCCTGGTGACAGGTATCACCAAGAAAAGATATCGTGTGGTGCCTGTGAAACATGTGGGGCTGACTTAAGGAGGTCCACGTGGCCCTGTGCATTACATCAATTGCCAGGACCAAAGGAAGCAGCATGGAAAATAAAATGAGAAGTGATCAGTTCCAATAGAACATGAAGTGTAAACATACATTCTGTTCAAGAGCCACTTGGCTTGTTTTAGATGTCATTAACTGTACCCAGACTCAGTTCTCCTGATTCTATATAATCTTTTATGTAATTTGAAATAATTTCAAGGAATTGATCTTCACAGCTTTTTCAAAGAAAAACACCAACACGGTTCTTAGTCATTTGCTTTAATGGATGGAGTTGAAGGTTGCTTTCTAACTGTTTTGACCCCAAAGGGGCAAAGAATTTGGTTCACCCAAAGTGTGCCCCTACCCTCTGGGTTGTTCCCAGAGCTCATATTTCAGCACCACTTAGCAATAACTTCATACTTAAAACCCAGCATGGACACTGATATGCCAGTGACCTTTCAGCATTGTTGGGTAAAAAAAGAAATTTGAGTGGTCTTGCCAAGCAGAGTACATTTAGATAATCGGCACTAAAACAATGAGAAACAAAGACTCAAGTGCTGGTGGAAAAGCAGGAGGAAGAACAACTATATAGAGAAACCAAAGAAAGCAGAATAAGAATTTTAAAATTGACTTAATTTAGCTTTAAGAATGAGGGCTTAGTTGTGGGAAATCTCACCCTCAAAGGTCAGACATATTCCCAGAGTATCCAAAGAGTTCCATGGTCACTGATGTGGACTGATATGGAAATTAATATGCTTAAATAACATTTTGGCTGAGGAATACCATTTTCATTTGGCAAGTTTGCCTCTGCCTCCACAATCTTAAAAAAAAATTAAACTGAGCTCTTTCCACAGAATAATGGAGCACATAGAAAGAACATGAAGCAGGAGAAGAGACAGCTTTGGTTCAGAGTCAGACCCTAAAGCCTTAGTCGTGGTCTGATCCAAGGAGCTTTGCAACAGTGAACAAGTCACCAAGCCTGGAAAGGCCTGAGTTTCTTCATTTTTAAAAAGGGAATAAGAACTTAAACCTTGTTTACTTCACAGAGCTGATGTGAGAATCAAATGAGACAGTATATATAAAAGTGCCCTGAAAACTGTAAAAGCCTATAAAATACAAGGTGGTGTGGTAAAGAGGTAGTTTGTTAAGGAATCAAAAGGAATTTTTTTCCCTACCTCATTCGAAAAAATGAGATCCCTTATTTTTGTGAATGTTAAGTTTTATGGGAGTTCATTTAAAAGGGCAGAAACAAACAAAAATCCTTAAGGAGCATGGTTTAATCTTGTTTTCTTCCCCTCGTTAAAAATCTGTATGAAATTGTGTAAGTCCCTTTAGGAACCTCGGTTTTTCTCATCTTTGTAATGGACATAATGCAACTTTCTGTGTAGTGTTTTACATTATTTAGAAGAAAGTCTCCTGCAATATAAGTCCTAAATATAATCTGAAATTATGAACGTCCCCTAGAAATGAAAAAAAAATTCTTACGCTCAAACAATATTTATTCTTATAAGTTGTCAATCTCCTTAGCAATAATATGTCACAATTCTGTCTGCTGCAACAGAAGGAAAAACAAGCTGCACACAGGATACAAAATGCGTTCAATTGCTGGAGGGCACAAAAGGCATTTGCAATGTCACCTGAATTAAGGCCATTGTACAATCAACCAAGTAGGGAGCAATGCAAGTGTAGCAATTTGCCGACAAGCCTGATGTTTGCCAATTATGGCCCACTTTTCCTTATTCTTTCTGATGGTATCATCGTGTTCTAATGTGGGTTTTTTTTTTTTTGCTATATATGTTCATTCTGCTAAGAAAACATGACTTAATCAATGTGTAGATTTGATACTAGGCTTACAAATGCAGGCTTTCAACCAACTAGTTTATGGCCACCACACATCCTTCAGGAAAAGTCAACCTGTCCCCCACCCCCATGATTCGAGCTGTGTGGTGTTCTCCAAAGCATCAACTCTGAACTGAATTAACACCTCTTAAAATGCATTAATACAGGGTAGATCACCACTAGCTGAGATTCTTTAGTATGACCAAGAAGCAGGCTGATACAGATCATGTGCTCTGGAGAGAAAGAGAAGAAAACACAAATAAAACTGGGAGCCAAAGTCTTTCTTCACTGAGCCCTGTCAGTTTCTCCCAGCATATAAAAAAATCCTATCACAAGCCCCCCCACCAAATAAATGCTAGCAGCACTCCTTTTGTTCACCTTGACACACTGAAAAGGGAAGCACAAAACACCGTAGTTGTTTTAAACAGCAAGCCATGCCATGTAACCTCCCTCTGTACAGGTTTGGCTGAAACATCTGTGGGAAAAGGGGCTGCAGAGAATTCAATGAAACATAGGCAACGAGAAAACCTTTCTATCCTCTTCAATTACTCAAAAATGGGAAAGGAGCATCATTTTCAAAGGAACAAATGCTACACAAGACATGCCCTTTAAATCCTTTTTAAGGTTCTGTGACCTGTGAAACTATCTGCAATATCAGCAGGAGAAAGCCCTTTCCAGAACAAATGCCCATGTTTTATGTGTACTGTATTTGCTAATCATTACTTCATAAGCAAGAGCAGATATACAGTGGGGCTATAAATAATGGCGGGAATGTAAAAGTGAATTGATCTGTCTGGCTATCTAGTAATACTCCTGGCACAAGACCAGTCTTGAATGGCTGCCAACTACCACAGAGCCAGCCAGTGATTTGTCTGGGGGTCCTGCCCTGTCAGGCAGAAAACAGTCTTAAAGCTGAACTCCCACCACTGTGTGCACTGCTGAGATCGTGGCTGGGAGTGTTTCTTGCAGAGTGCCCTTTCACCAAATCAGTCCAAAAATCACTTTAAAAAATTGTCAGAAAAGAAAGCACAGAAAACAATAAACCAAACCAAATTTAAATATTAATGAACACCTTAATAATCCAAGTTCGGGGTCATGAGAGAATAATATGAAATATACACGATCCACCTACCTGAATTATAGAGGCATCCTATGAGAACTGGGGTATGATCCCAGAGGTTATGACAGTTTACCACATAGACTTGCGACAAACCTTAAAGCATCGGAGGCACCAAACTTGACCATGACTAGCTGTGGGCCTGGAGGAACAGAGCTATTGGGACCATCCTATGAAATAAGCACCTGCACTGTTCTGGGCATTTCAGCCTGAAGGCCCAACGAATTGGAACAGCCTCAACTCCAAATGGGTAAGTTTTGCCGACAAAGAAGGGGGGTGGCTGGGCAGCAAGTGTGACAACCAGAAGTACTTTTAAAATCTGCTTTGCAAATGGAGCTACAATTATGAGTTGAGCATATTCTTCAATTTCTCCCAGGTTCCCACCTTCACCCCCCCCCTTCTGGGGTAGGTGAGTCTGATCCCAGGACCGGTGACATAAACCACTTTTCCCTGTGTGTCAACAAGGCAAGACAGCTTGGGCAGCACAGCACATGCACCTCAGGACGCCTTGCAGGGACGCAGGGATGCAGGGATGTGCCTGTCTGGCACTGTGTCTTATATCCCTCAAGGCTGTCTCCCAAGTTCTCTGAAAGAACAGCCCTGGATAGAAAAAAGAAAGAAAGAGAGAGAGAGAAAGAAAAGAAAAGAAAAGAAAGAAAGAAAAAGGATAAAGAAAAGAAAAGAAGGAAAGAAAAAGGAAAAAGAAAAGAAAGGAAAAAGACAAAAATGAAAAGGAAAGCAGAAAAGGAGAAAAAAAGAGAAAGTCCCATCAAATGATGAGCTCAATTCCAGCCTTGCTAGATGCACTTGAATCCCGGGCCTCAGGCAGATAGGACTGCGCCTGAGTGTTTATTATACATGTGCAACGTCCTTACGAAGAGATAAAGTAACAGAGAAGGCTTTCATGGAGACGGAGGGGTGCACCCTGTGAATCAAGAAGTTGCTAATTATTTAAGGATTGGCAAGTTGGATTTCCACAAAGTGATGCATGTTTATGGCTCAGAGACCAGAGAAGGGTGAGGCAGCTGCTTTGTTTGGATATTTTTTCATTTTTTATTGAATTTCATAAATACCAACCAAATTCAAACAAAACTGATTTAGATTTCACCTCATCACTTAAAATATATTTTGTCGAGTACAGTCTGTGCAGTAATCCTCTGCTATACTTTAATTTGGTTTTAATTTTATAGGCCCTGTTTTAACTGCATATTTCCAGACCTTTATTTCTCTCACAGCTCTTAGCAAAATGGTAGCTCATAAACACAAGCTCTGCTGTATAGACTTTGCATTTCATCCCAAAGTATTTCCTTTTTTATAGCCGTGGTCTTTCCATCTTAGTGCTGTGAGCTTGGGTCACAAATCTCTCTGCTATTCCAGTGTGTGACATCTTCGCTCGTTTGCCGCTGCTCATTAACAAACAATACTGCTGTGAAATTGGTTTAATGACAAAGTAATAAAATTGCTATTCTGCTCACAGATTGCCTGAGGCACTTTGAGCTCCTACAAGGCTTACTGTGGGTGCCAAGATACATTAAGCTGCTTATTCGTAAAAACTGCATCATCCGTTTTTTCACAGGTTTTTTCCCTTTCCTATCCAGCCCTGCTTCTTTTTATCTTCAAATAAAAAGATATATTTGCTTATGTTCTTCCAGGCTGTCAAATTTTTACTTGCATGCATATTTCTGGAAAATGAAAGTATATTTCATTTCCTTTTTTTTTTCCTTGAAAGGTCACTCTGTCCCTACTACAAGGTTGTCCCTGGACGGAACACCCGCCGCATACAACATTAAAGCAGACTTATTTTCACACATTATGTAAGTGGGAGCCAGGTCGTTGGAACCTATTTTGGGAGAGCAAGGGAATGAAACTATTTATGGAATGGTTTTACCTTTTTAAAAAAGCAAGTTTTGGAGAATTCTTACAATTTCTCTCCTCATATTAAAACTGAAAATTTTACATGAAAACAACCCACACAACTCTGGTAGTGACTACTCACATTAATATTTTATGAATAATAAAATATGTCTGCATTAAAGCAAAAACTCTTCAGCAGGCACCTGTTTTCCATAATGAATTACATGTTCTGGGAAAGTAGCCCTTTTCCATTTGTCTAATGCCCATCCAGACCTGAAGATTTACTGCTGCAAGACAATGGGGAAATAACCCAATTGCGGTTTGACAGGTGGGCAGGTCTTGATAATTATGGCCAGACATCTTAACACTGTGCAACTGATGTAAATAAACATCCAAAGCACAGATCAATATTGCTTTCCTACTTTTGCATTTTGAACAACACATGCTAGCAATTTACATCCTTTCTCTCTTTCTGGCTGATTGGAAAGGCTGCATTCATTTAAACACATTGCATGCGTACACACACTCCACATATTTCATTTAAAAGTATTCAATACACCCCAACAGCCAGGACTGTACTTTATAATCACATTACAGTCACCTGCTGGTATAGTTCTATTAATTATGTAAACTGATATCTCAAGAGCTCCAAAAAGCATCCGAATTGGCCATTTGAATACCTGCAATACCTGAATGATAAATTAAAGGAAATATAAACCACGTTGGCAAAAATTATGAACTGTCAAGAATTTGGGCATCTTTTCTTCCTATCTATGTGCTTGGCATTCTTTACAATTTCATGAACTGTAGGTGCTTCCTCTTCTACATGCATCTGACCTCATAAATCTCAGAAACTGGAGATTTTATTACAGCAGCCAAAAGATTTGCAAGGCCTGCCAATCCTGCTGAGAGGCCACCCCCACCCTGAAGATAAGAGAGGGTATGGGGGCCTGATGAGGTATGGGGGTCTGACGTGAAGCAGCACATAAACCGGGGGCACAGAAATAAGTGGCGTGGGGAGCAAGGTGAACTCCTGCAACAGAGAGGATCAGAGGGAGCCAGGTAGAGAACCTGGAAAAAGGCCAGGGTGGGCAGAACGAAGGAAAGGCTCTGATTGGGAAATAAAGTGCAAGGGAAAAAAGAAGAAACATAAATAACATCTATGTATTGTTTATTCTAATCTCCAGACCTTGCTAATCTTCGAAAGGAAATATTATCTACCATTTCAAGAGCCCGGTATGAGTTCATTAGACGTGTTACTTCTTTCAAAGCATCTTGATGTTAACATCACCTTTCATCTTTTTTAAATCTTTAAGAAATATGACAGTGAGAGGGATGAAGGAACACATCCCTTGTATTTTAATACAAGAAACAATGGACTATAAAGGAAGTGACCAAGGAGACTCTTTCAGGGATGTACTGTTAACTTAAATCTCTGAAAATGATGCCTGTTCCCTTCTTTCCATATGTTAGGATATCTGCAATAAGTCATTTCCTTTATATTTAGAACCTTCAATAGATCCTGTGAGCTGTTGGTACCTCAGTGGTGCACCTTATAAAACTCAGTTTTTAATTTTAAATGCTTGATAAAAAACATAGATGAACAAAGGCTTGGAGGAAGAAAAAAAAAAACACTGCTAAAAAAAATCTTTAGAGCTGGCCAAGATTTCTGGGTTTTGTGACCATTTTGCCATGACACTAACCCCCTTCATTCAGAAGCCACGAAGTACTCAAATTACCACAGAATTTTCTTTGTCTTTATTTTGCAAATGTCTCTGCAAAAATACTCCATCACCAAAAACATTAAAAAGGCCTGCACGGGTGGCTCACACCAGTAATCCTAGCACTTTGGGAGGCCAACTCGGGAGGATCACTTGAGGTCAGGAGTTAAAGACCAGCCTGAGCAAGAGTGAAACCCCACCTCTACAAAAAATAGAAAAATTAGCTGGGCGTCGTAGTGTGCACCTGTAGACCTAGATACTCGGGAGACGGAGCCAGAAGGATCGTTTGAGCCCAGGGGTTTGAGGTTGGAGTGAGCTATGATGATGCCATGGCACTCTAGCTGGGGCAATAGAGTAAGACTCTGTCTCAAAAAAAAAAACCCAAAATAAATAAACAAAAAAATTAAAAATCTTATGAAAAATAAAAATCCTACATAATAGCACGAGGAACTATTTGCAGAAAGGGAGTAGGAAATTCCTGAAATTCACTTTCTGTGCTACCTGTTAAATAGTGATATTTATTAATCTCTTACCATATGCTGGAAAAATGTACATGGTTTTTCCAGGAATAGAAAGAAAACAGAAAATGTGATATAACAACTATTAAAACAACAATAGTAATGAGTTTCTTTTTGGATCTCCTACCAATTGTTATATAGTTCTCACAATATTATTCTGAATCAAGGGCATTATCTCAGGTTGACAGATGAGGAAACTAAGGCTCCAAGTTCAGGTCCAAACAGTTAATAGGGAGACCAGATGCAAACTCAGATCTTTTGTGTTCTGAAATCTGTTTTTTCTACTGCCCGCCCTCTCTATAAGAAGTGACTTAAGAAAAAGTAGCAAGTAATACCTGGGTATGCATGCAAAACAATGTGGTACCACGGGTTTTCTCAGTAATGCCAGGCAGGTTATGTACCCTCTATTACCTAACCTTTTGTATAAATGGAGATTAGAGAAGATATGACCTTCCTCTCAGAAAACTCTTCTGAGGAGCAATCAGGTAATATGCATAAGTATTTAAATGTATGACTTAAACACAGTCAATATTGTGTTTGGCTTGCTTAGAACCAATTGAAAATAGCATCTCTATTTTCTCCTTGTGGGTCAACAATACTATTCTACATGGCTGAGGACTGCACCATTAACCCTCGTAACCTCTTGGTAAATGAATGGCACTGATTATAAAAAAAAAAAAAAAAAGAAAGAAAAGAAAAGAAAAGAAAAAAGAAAGAAAAAGAAAAAATTCACAGCTCATGTGCAAATAATTATATCATTTTTCTGTTTTGTCAGTAGACTGGAAACTCCACAACGATGGGGTTATGACTCTGGTTTGCCAATGTCTCTGTAGGACCTAGCACTATAAATATGTAACCTGACCTACCACCTGATCAAATATTTCATACCAATGTAAGAAAACAGATACAGAAACCTCTCAACTTCACATTTTACTTACACGTGTCTCATTCTTTTCAGGAGCTGAATGTCACTGGATTGAGTCGGTAAGATGGGGGAAGAAGTGGAGGAACCAGAAAGGGTAGGATCCCCTTCTAAAGAGCAGGACATACTAGCTTTGGGGCAAGGAGTATGAGCTTTCTAGTGCATGTAATTTTTTCCTCATCTTTAATTTTATTTTCTCCCCCAGCTGCATGGAGGGGAGCTATATTTCCAACATTTTGAGATGAAATTCAGATGAGAGTATTGTGTAGGCTTTTGTGTTTGGGCTTCTGTGCATCATTATAACAATGATCTTTAGGAAAACATACTCCAAGTTCTAAACAATCGATGTCATAATTTTGTACCTTTGTCATTTACATTTGATTCTGAACTGGAAGCTCCAGGAAGGCAGAAGGTCCGTTTCATCCCACCCCTGAATAGACTGCACCTAGCATAGTTCCTGGCACCATGACAAGTATGTGGGCAATGGTAGCTGTGCAATAAATACGTGTGGACAGACAGAATATGTGGTTTTGGAGGAGGCAGCACATCTAATTCCCCAATTACATTTTATGTGGGCTAATATTTGGGTCAGTTTGAATTTTCTAAACACACAAAAATTGATGATAGAGGTGACAACTCAGCAAAATACTGGCTGGCAGGAGGAAGCCAGTTGAGGATTAGAACTTTTCTACAGAGAATGAACCACAGAGATAAGTAGAGTTGATTGTACAAGGAATTGTGATATAAAACATTCAGAGATACTCAGAAATAAAAAGGAGCTGCCAAAGTACCAAAGAACTCCCAATGACACCAGGGGATGTCACCGAGGCTGGCAAGGATCACTAAATCACGAGGAAAGGCACAACCAAAGGCTCTTCTATTAAGCACTTAAGGCTGTTAGGCTGACAAGATGCAAATGAATATGTTAAACACCCTCATTTTCCCCATTATCACTCATTTCCCATTCTCATGTCCTGGGGTCTAGCTTTTTTATTTATTTTGTTGTTTTGTTTCTGAGTTATGTTTAGTACATTTAAAAGTAGCCCATCAAAATAATTTTCAACTTATTTCTGAAGTCATAAGAAAAAGAAATTATGAAAGATTTGTCAAAATATTGAGGTTACCACGGAATAAAAAGATATAAGACTGGGTCACTTACTTTAAATGTAAATATTTACATACTATTCAAGCCTGTTCGTTATATATATGCATATCTTCCTATAAGTACAAACATGCGTATTTTATCTGCAACATTATACAGCATGTGAAATATGTAAGTAAAATTAGATCCTTCTTTGTGGATTAATGTTGTTTTTATCATCCAGTTTCCACCACTCTGAAATAAGTGGTTCAAAAGTTGCCTGAGTTATCTTCCCGGCAATGGTGGGCATCAAAATTGCAATGAGTAAGTGGTTTCTTTCACACTCCCAAGTCTCCACATTTTTTTCTGTATTGGTTCAGCCCATTCTTAATGACTATGTTTAAAAACATTTCTAGGAATTTTCCTTTCAGTAGTTTTGATAGATTCTCCAACTTCATTCCAATAAAGGGAATATAACTCATCTTAGTTAAAGTAATTGTCGTGAAGGACAGTCAAATGATTAAGATTTGTCATCAGCCAAGAGAGGAGAGGAAGAAAAAAGGCTATAGCAGCAAACTCAGTATATCATGGGGAAGATAAACAATAGTTAACATATTGAAAATAAATGCTGTTTTGTACATAATAGCACAGTCTGGGTGGGGGCACTGTATTTGAGACTAACATTACTTCAAGAAAACACAGTAAAGATTTTTTTGCTACAGAAGCATTTCTCTCACTAAAAATTAAAATCAGAGCACAGCTTTTGTATTGTAATTTTAAAAATATGAAACGGGATAATCCAGTTTATTTAAAATAATACCAGCATAATCTTTATAATATAAAATAAAATTTTAAAAATGTTGGTATTTGTTTTCTAGAAGCCAGAAAGCACTTCTATTTTGTGAGGCCCTGTGACATTGTCACACATTTGCAATGACAATGACAACTAGGAAAGTGCCCCAGAAACCAGAAAAATGCATTTGGGGCTGGGCCTATGCATCACAGAACAGAATCAATCTTCCTAATTAACGACAAATTAGCAATCCCAAAATGAGTGGGATCAACCTGTCTTCACTGGCCAAGAATCATGCTAAGAATAGAGCTTCCTCTAAGTGCCTCTAAATTACATTTACACCCATATAAAGTAACATTCTTTTAATCTAATACTACATTAGTGTCACTGTTCTTAAAGTTATTACACCGTTTAAAATTTCTATAGATAGGTGGACAGATAAACAAATTAATAGACAGATATGCAGATAATCAGACATTTCACAAAGCAGGGTGCTAAGGTGGTCACAAATCATTGAAAGGCAGTGTACAAGGTCCTTATTAGCATAAAACTCACCAAGGAAGAAAAGTTTATGGGAATAGTGATATTCTTTAAGGTCTAATGGCTATTCAGACGTGTACTATATATTTTTTAACATACAGAGATAAACATTAGGAAGAAAGTCACCATTCAGAAGAGTATAATTACAGCCAAAGCAGACTTAATGGCTAATGACTGAAACAGCATTTTGCTAAAATTGATGTGCTGTTGGGTGGTGCCATTCCATATCCCTAATGTGTTAGACATTGATGAGGATGCCAAGTTGTATGACTCTGGGGGTGCCAATCAGAGTGTCTGTGTGTATGATGCCCCCTGGAGTTGTGCAGTGTGCAGACTGCTCAGGCTTCTGTGGTGGCCCTGACTGTACCATACAAAACAAACCAAAAGGTATGGCTTGTAATTTTTATGAGTTTAAAATCTAATAAAGTGAGAACCATCTGTTGCCATTTTAGAAATTCAATTAATTTAAAATTCAACAACCAACAAAAGGAGGAATAGTGATTATGGTCTTTTTTTTTTAAGGTTAGTTAACATAATTCCACCAGACTTATTAGAGTAGAAATTTCTTTGTCGTTGTTTTGCTTTTGTTCATTTATTTTGGGGGTTAATCTTACAGGGTCCATGGAAGGGCCCTAAGACTGTAGGCAAAATTGTGTGTGTGTGTGTGTGTGTGTGTGTGTGTGCGTGTGCATGTGCGTGTGTGTGTGTGTGTGTGTGTGTATTCCGCTGAGAAGTCCATGACCCAGCAAAGGTTTAGAACTAGTATATTACAGTCCATTGCTGAATGAGGAAAAGCCTCGAGTGTGTGTTGAAGGCGGCTTAGTAGTCAAAAAGTGAGGGAGAAAGGAATTCATAGGCTATTACTAGAGAGAGATTATTTAAAATTTGGAAAAATTTGTTCTTCCAAATATCAGACATTGACTGAGGAACAAAGTGAATAAATAAATTAGAACTCTGAAATCTCTCACATGCAGACCATTAGCTTGACATGACAGACAAGCTATCTCTAAACCCTCTTCACCACCACCACCACCAACGGGCAATTCCAGGAACAGATTTAAGGATGCTGATCAGAGACAGTCATGATAGTCTATTCCACTCCAGAGTGAGTTCTAAAGTTCTAATCCAGCAGGGCATCATTTCCAGTCTGGGTGGCTAGTGAAAATTAGGTGGGTAGCTCAAGCTCACTCTGGAACAGGTGAAAACACTAGCTCAGCATCAGAACAATTCAGTCTTCCATAGGTTCTGTGGTCTAAGAAAAAAACCCTAAAAATTAGATGGCCTTCCAGAGGCCACTACTGACAAGCACAAGCCTCAGCTCGGACACACACACACACACACACACACACACACACATTTATGGTTGCATGAGAATCTAGAGTTGCATGAGGAAGAAGGATATCTACATCTACATCATAAAATTCTTCTTTATCTCTTCCATCAGACCATCTTGCTATTCTTACATGACCTGCGTGGTTGAGAGACCAGTTTTAGAAATTGATATCTCAGAGAGAGATAATCCTTTTTATGACTTTCAGACACTAGTGCCAAGTATTTCCCATTTGTTTAGTATTTGTATATTGGGGGGGAGGCAGGTGGGAGTGACTGGAAGTAGGGAAAAGTAAAGAAATTTGGAGACACAAATCTTCAACTTACTCAGGAGGGATCAACAGGAAAACCCTATTATCTAAGAATATGATATTTCACATTTTGACATGGAAATTGAGTGCCCTAATGCTTTTGTCTATTTATATGACTTTCCAAAAGCCCCTGGGAAAATCACTTCAACTTATGCCTCAGTTTACTCCTCTGTACAGAAGAACTAAGAATAACTGACTCACAAGGGTGTTAGCAAACTAATTATTGATGGTAAAGTACTTTTATAATTGGTGCCATACAAGTGGCAATTACTATTAAATGGCCGTCACTGTCACCTCTGCCTAAAGCCAACCGTATCTCTAACAATTCTTTTATTTTTCAAACTTCCTCTTTTCAACATTAATAAAATAGTTGGCAGCTATGTATATCACATAAATGCATTAGGGCATAAAAGCTAACATTTTCTTTTAATTTTAACAATGTGCATACTATTGGTAACGAATATTGAAAGAAATACAATGCGTAAGTAGATTTTACACCACATTAGAGTTGTCCAATTTCTCATGTTTAAAATTTTTCTGCATGACTAGAGCCAGGAAGAAATACATGCCAGCATAATTATATGAACAGTTGAAATTTAAACATATTGAAAAGGAGAAGAGAACATGTCCACCCATTTGTTTTTTTTTTTTTTTCCCTCCGTAACAATTCCAAAGATGAGTAATTTCTTTTCATAGAGTCAAGCTGAAGGCACAAAGCTTTAACATTCAAAGGAGGGAGGTAGGGGGGAAAGAAGCTTTTTTAAGTACTGTGCAAATCAATACACAAAAAAATCTCAGGATGATAGTTTAATTAAAACGTGCACAAGGCAATTCATCAGCCTCTTCCCTTGGTGTACTAGCCTCTAGAATTCACCTTCTGCTTTCTGATCCCTGATGGTTTTAACTCGAAGGCATTTAAAATACCTTTCAACCAGCACCTTTCCACTTAGCTTACATTCCTTGTTTTTCTTTATAAACAAGAAATTGTAGTGGCTTTGTGATGTTTGTTATGCTTCATGCTTTTTCATCTCCTGTATGAGCTTTGCCTAGCATGAAATGCTGTCATGCAGTGAAATTTACCTGAAAGCTAAAGGGGGAAAAAAAATCTTCTGAATGTATTTGGTTACAAGTTCATAGCCAGCTAAATCACTGGCAATTTTATGCTACTGGTTATTTCAATTTAGATGTTTGTAAAAGTACATATAAAAATAAAATAACCACTCCCATAGTCATCAAAATGAAAAATCTGCTTGGATTAGAATATACTGTAAATTGCTTTAAACTACCATGTGGGAATGTTAATATTATTCACTTCCTATTATATACTGTTCTAGGGATACCTTGGCAGAGACATAAAGCTACTGAACTCTTGGCTCCTTAATAGTTTGACTCCCATTGTAATTGCTTTGTTCAGTGGCTGCCCTGGGTCTTCATAATTGGTTAGAGTCCAAGGTCACAGATTCAATATGGTAGTGGGAGCACTCTTAGCTGGTTGTTAAGTTTTTAATGGTAGCTTTGTTTCAGTTAGTATCATCTTTTTCAGATCCAGAAACTCTTCTTTTTATTAACTAGTTCAGGTGAGTGCCCTATGATGTTTTTGGCTCAACTTCTCTCCCTCACCTCTGCATAGAGTAGTTTTCAAGTCAAAAGCCACTCAGTAACAAATTCAGCCTAAATCCAAATCCAAAGCAAATTTTTTCAAGATTTCTTGAGGTTCCTTAAATGTTTCATGTTTTTAAAATTACATATACTCATTTGGATGAATTATAAATATTTCATTCAATAAAATTTATTTAAAACATAATGTAAGAATCTCAATTCTTACTGTCTTACTACTTAATTTTTTAGATCATTCATGAACACAATAACATAATAATAACCAGAAAGAGAGAGACCTTTAATTTTTCTTAAAACCAAGTTGACCACAGCACCATGAAATTACATAGAAAAGAAACTATATGATCGAGATACTTCCTTTTATATATATTTTTTTCTTTTTGAGATAATTTAATACTTGAAATGAAAGGATGTGGTATGTTAGAAATGATTCTGAACCTGGGGACTTGATCTGTTCAACTTTGGCCCTTACTTCTAGTGAATTTGGTAACCCTTGGAAAATCATTTCCTCTCTCTGGATCTCAATTTTTTTTTGTAAAGTGAGTGTTTTATATTATTTAAAAGGTCTTTTCCACTTATAATTTATTTCATTTAAATCCAATTTTTAGGTCAATTAATAAAGCTTCACTTTATTAGCAACTGTTCAAAATTGACAGGAATATTATTCCCCATTTTAAGTTCCCATTGCCTCTAAATAAAGTATTAGTACCTCCGAACAGTTTTTACTACTCAGATAAGACCTTTTAGGAGCATCATTTGATACAGATACCAAATATTCATTCATCATGTTTGCATTTATTCAATAAATATTAGGTGAGTACCTACTGTGTACCAGGCACTATAATAGGTACCCAGGATCTTGGACAGCAAATAGACCATAGCTTCTGCCCTCGAGAAGTGGGAGGTGCATTGTTTGAGTGAACAAAACTTTTCTTCAGTTTGATTAACTGTTTCTATAAAGTTGATGGTAATCAACCACATCTCCTTTCCTGAGCACAGGATTACCAAAAAGTGAGTGCAATTGAGTCTTGGTAGGCATGTGTTCCTAGGAACCATGTGAGAGATTTATTATAAAATTTAGCTCTACTTTAATTATGAATGGACTATGTTTGATATTGTATTTAATGTTCCCCTTTAAATAAAGATTTAAGAGTCACAAAATAGCATATTCTCATAAAATGACTCAACCTGTCATACTATTTTTTATTATGAATGCCCAGTTTTCTGAAGAAATTATAAAATTTTCATGTATTACTCCAAATATAGTCAGGACTGGAGGGATAACAAGCATGATTCATTCATTGCTCTCTAGTGGAAAAGATAATTGTTTCAGAAAATTTTCAAACTCATTGAAAAGCAGATTTGTTTGGAATTCTAAGGTTCATCTATATTAGTGTTACTCAGTAAGAAGACTTGATCAAAATAGGCTCACTTTTGAAAGATGAACTTTGGCAAAGCAACATGTCAATACAAATGATGAACAAGCAACTCAAGAAAGAGATCCTTAGAAAATAAGTTCTCTAGTGAGAAACTGATTCAGAGACTAAAGACATTGAAGAGCAAAGTACAATTTATGGGGGGAACCTGCGTGGGGGGAGGAAAGATTTGATTAAATTGCATTTTGAGGTCAGATGTGATGTTGGAGGTACCTCACAATTGTCCCACTGGTGTAAATATTTAAATTGCATAGTTTTAGCTATTCATAGATTCCCAAATTTATTCCTCCCTTGTTGTAGAGTCAGGAGTTGACAAAATAGACAATTAGCTCTCAAAATGTCAATGTCTAGAGTCAGTTCAGACAACCTTGACAAATGAAGGTGACTGGGTGGGGAAATCATTTGGTCTGGTCGCCTCAGTGACTCCAGATTCAATGGCTTTTTGTGCAACTCTACATGTAACTTTGACCTGGTATGTGAGTTCTTTTGCCATTCTGAATAGGGGTATCTACCTTGCAAGGAGGGATTTAAGAAATAGCTTATCAAAATATCAAGATAAGGGACTGTGCATAGCTTCTACATAAAAGCTAAATAAGATATACTTTTTATAAGACAGTATTTCATTTTTCTCTAGTGCTGCCTTTTAAAAATTTATAAATCGCTATGAAAGTGACAAAGCAAAAGTGTATGAATGGTCACGGTTGAAGCAAATTACTTTAGAGCAGTGCTCACCCACAGCCAAAGGTCCATGCGCTCCACAGCCAGATCAAAAACACACCATTAAGATCGTTTTTGTTTTGCTGCTGACCTGTTGGGGATTGGGATGCCAAGGAATTTCACAAAGATTTTTAAAAATCCATGATTTTCCACACTCTTAAAATATCTTTAACCTTCTCAACTGTCGAAAAATTATGAGATATCTATTTGAATCAAAACTTTTATGATACAAAAATTTACCCCTTTATTATCCTGTCTAAACTTGGAAGAAGAAAGATGGACTTCCTTACTTTGCCTACTCCTCCATTTCTATGAGGAATTTTGTGCTTTCAATAGATGTAAAACATTTTCCCCCCACCCTCACTGATCTTTCCAGTTGAAGATTTAAAACTACGTGTTGAAATCTTGTACTATATAGCTTTCTGCCTTAGGAAGCTCTTGTATGGTGGTCATTTTCAGGGCTCTTCTAAATAACAGTAATTGGTGTGGACTCCCCCCCAAACCCCTGAGCTCCTCCCATTGCTTTCTGTCACCAAGGCCTCCTCTCTTTCTGGACAAGCTCATCTGCTCCCAGGGCTCGAATAACATCTGTACCCTCAGACCTACCTTTCCCTCCCCTTGTGCAGTCCCACAGTGCTTCCTGTTATTCTGACCTCTTCCCCTACAGGGCTCATCTTTATTTTATGCTATCTATTGTGAAAACAAAATCATCTTCCCAAAGAAACCATCAGGCCCCCTGAAATCTGCTGTCATTGTGGAAAGAATCTCCAAGCCCTTGCTCCCAAGGCACAGGGCCCAGAGTTGTAGCTCCTTTTTCTCTTCTCACTCTATGCTGAATCAGTCACCAAAACCTGCCACAGTTTTTAACAATAGAGATCAAAATCGGTTTCTTTTTCTTCATTTTAATAGCTAACTCTCTGATTCAGGTTCTGTGTAAGTCACCTATAGTCTACTATGACTGGTCTCTCCATCTCTTCTTCTAATCAATTCAAGACACAATGGTTAAAATCGTTTTTTATCTCACTTGCTTTGACTAGATTTTTTTTTCAGTTCACAGCTTTGGAATCATAAAATAATAGAATTTTAAAGACAGAAAGAACCTTAAAAATCACCCAGTCCCCATTCTTTTACAGATGAGGGAATAGGCACTGAGAAAGGCTAAATTGCCCAAGATCCCACAAATTGTCTGAGCTGGAATTAGACCCAAGCACTGATGTCCCAGTCCCTTTTAACATACTACTTTGCAGCGTCCTTTGCCTGAACACTGAACCTCCCTCCACGCTGTTCCCACCATAACCCTGTGGACTGGGGTGTCTGTCTCTCTCACTGTACTTCGTGCACTTGCAAATGTCTTTTTTTCTAGTCAGGGAGAGCTGTTTTCCTCCCAGACTCCTTTACTCAATTTCCCTACTTTCGTGGTCTCTCATACTATTTCTATCCCACTACTAAAACAGTTCTTTCTTCAGATTCAAAACTTCCATCGAATCCTATCTCCTCCAAGAAATGGAATGCTATGCTCATGCTCTCACCTCAATAATTGGCTTTCATGTGTATTTTCTTCTCCAGCCTTCTCTATAGCTTTTTTGAATTCAACAAAAGTTATGAGAACCTACTAGAAGTTAAGCACTGTGGTTCTGAATAAATCCTTTTGTCCCTTAAAACACACACACACACACAAAAAAAATCCCAAACTGATTCAGAAATTATTTCAGACTGTCAACTAGTTTGGAAACACAGCCAAAGATCAGGGATCTTACTCCCCAAAACACAACTAATTTTATTCTGTTGTGATGTTTAGAAGAATCATTTTCTCATTGGATCCATTTTGGTCTATTTGTAAGTGTTGCTATTAGGCTATGGAGGAGTTTCTAGGAAGGTCTAGCAATGAAGGTCCTCATTATATTTGTCTTTGTTAACGATTTACTGATATTATTGGGAAAATCATATCATCTCCATGAGGTGCCAATTTGCTAAAGAAATTTTATCTGTTTGTCCTCAGAACAAATACAATTCATTATAATACACTGCAATGGACTTGCCCACAATTGCTTAATAAAATTGTGTCATTAGAAGTATTATTTAAAATCAGTGAACTACTGCCTGGGGCTGGAAATAATTTTTATTGTATAAAGATTTTCTGTTGTAATGGAATTTGACTTATTAATAATATCTAAAATTCTGAATTCACTTCATCACTAACCTGAGGGAAAATTGGCAGGCATTATTTATGTAGAGTATGGGATAGGTAAACTTTCCTTCTGAGGTCAAATTATTGGCAATTCTTTAATTAATCGAGTAGAAGATGAATTGAGATGCCAGGATATTAGTTCCCATTGATAATCTAAAGATATGACACTCTTACCTCATAACTAATGCTCAAATCCCCAGGCACACAGCATCCTGAAAATGTTACCCTAAGTGAGAGCTACAGAGCACTCACTGCTGTGATGGAACCAAAGTATGGATTTGACTTATCTGCTGAGCTTTGGATCTGGGGCATTTTTTTAGTCTGTGGGTTATGGCCCCATTTCCAGGAAAATCTATCTGAGCCTAATGTAACCTAGCAAATCTTTCAAAGAAATAGTCTTGTGGGAGGCAAGTTGTCATTTTCTGACACATTATTTAGGGCTCAGCTCAGATTTCGTTCTTTCTTCTTTCCCCACTTAAACCCCCTGCTCATTCTCCATAAGCGCCATTTTCTAATTAAGGAAAATGAAATTTGTAAAGTGTAGAAGGGAGACATGACCTCCCTTGCCAGCCAGCCTCACTCCTCCCTGCATGCCATTAAAAAACAGAATCCAGGGGTGGTTTTTTTTTTTTTAATTGGTATCACTTTGTCTTTAGTGCAAAACACATGGCAATAATTTAGTGAACTCCAGTGTTTCTCTTGTGGCAAATTGATAGCATAATTTTATTATGAGTGGAACAATGACTTCTGGGAGCAGGAGAGATGCTCCCAGAACTACACATAACTCGGTTGACTAAATGTAATACTTGGAGAAGGTAATGAAAATAGAGCTGAGGCTCAGCAAGGACTAGAAGATTTCAGTTTCTCACTCCTGTCAAAAGGCTACTCAATAAATCATACCTGAAGCTTATTTAATGTCAGAAGCCAGTAAGCTGACAAAGTACACTGGGGTGTTCACCTCAGAAAAGGCACACCGAGTCATGTGACCTCTGGTCCCTGGACCCGATGGGGTCATAGAATCTGTCTATGGATTTTAATAAGTAACCTATTATGTTCCCTTTGGTGCTAATTATTTTACACCTCACTTGTTTCCTGTTTACGGACAATGCTTTAGTAATTTCATTATGAAAAAATTACGAGGAAAGTTAATCCCTATGACTTTTACTGTTCTATTCCACAGGGAGTTTCTACTTTTCTCCTTCACATTCTTCTATAGCAGCCCGTTCTGTCTAATACAAACACAGAAACACAGACTCCATGGGAACATCACAAGATAACAGAAAACCTGTCAAGAGCAAAGCAAAGCAAAGAGCTACACTGAGTCACACAGATCCAAGACTATCAGGATTTAGTAACTTCTGGCTAAGAAAGTATCTGGAATTTACCCTATCTAACCTGGCCTCAGGTAACACAGGAAATAAACCAGCTGTGATCAAATTCCATTGTGCTACTTTCTACAAATGGTTATGAAGAGGAAATTTGCAATATGGTGCATCTTTTCAACGGCACTGACACATAAAACAGTAAGGATCAGGTCAAAACAGGAACAACAAAAACAACAACAAACTACTCTGTCCATCCCCTTATGCATTTTATGGCATCCACTTCGAGTAATCTCATCCATCAGACTACTGGAGTCTCTTCTGAAGAGAGTCCTTTTCTGAATTTTAGAAAACAGTGTGCAGAGATAAGGAAAGCTAGCATGTGTTTTGTAATTTTTAAGCAAAATGACATTCAAAATCTAGGTTCATAATAGAGGACAGAGTTTAACTTTGAAATTACCAAAATGCCAACAGTTGGAACTATGCAAATATCTGTGACCATCTCTACTAAAGAGATCTGTCAAAAATGGAAAAAGGAATCCTCTGGCAGGTATTCTCATGATGTACCCTTAGTCAAGGATGAGCCATTACTTCCTCAAGAATTGAGCTGCAGCCATTAAGCCAAGACCATTAAAGAGATTTTTCACCTATTAGCTTTGAGGTAGATTTGAATCCAGATCTTTGGGGATTAACTCACTGTTCCACCCACTCCTTGAGTAATCACTGCTAAAGTTTTGTTGCTTATCTAAAGGCTTTAAGGAAGTTTGGAACTCAAGAGGCCGACATTAAACAGCCTGAAACGTCAGCCTGAAGGGACTTATCTAAAAGATTAGCTGTATCTAGAGCAACAGGGGAAATCTTATATCTCTAAATGTTTACCTTTCAAGAGAAAAAGAGAAAGAACCTTGCATGTGTTTCAACCTGAGTGTAGAATTAACGATTCTGGATGAGGGCTGGGAGTGAGCTGCAAATTTCTAACTGAATGATCGGTCAGCAGTAATGATTCAGATTCATGCACAAAACCCAAACCAAACCAAATCAGAAATAAGATTTTCTATTATGATTATATATAATAAAACAATAAAGCAGGAAAAAGACTGAAGAAAGCAGCATGAAAAAGAAAACAAAATTAAGGCTCTCTCTATTTTTCTACCCAGGTTGCTAATAATTTTGCAGATAAAAAATGATCTTCCTTGTTTAGCGAATAGAGGGAACAATTTTAAGTGCCATGAATTGAATTCCTGGAGTAAGCACCGGGAAGCGCCACCTCACCGAGGCTCACTCTCTTATACTTGAAAAATCCTACACAATGAAAACAACAGCAATAACAACAAAACAAGTCCTCAAGATCACGAGGTTAATAAGACCTACATTTACTCATTAACAGAGCAGATTCTCAATTAAGTAATTTTTAGCAGGCTGCTCTCCAATGAATGAATGCATAAATGAATGAGTGAAGTGAATGAGGGTCAAACACTATTCATAAAGTAGTTATCTCTCTGAGAGTGAATTTTTAGAGAGAATTTAAAGACTATTCAATACTGCGGGTCATGGAAGAAATGAGGAAGAAAGAATTACTGGTAAAGGCACCATCGTGGTAAAAAGGACTGAAAACTTAGAACCAGGATGTAGCCACCAAGACTCTTATATTTAAGAGTAAAAAATTTTGAGACAGTAAATAAGATGGTATTGGCATATTCTTCCTTTTAATAGCTGCTAGTTCAGGGGCTCATTTAAACTTTGCATTTACAAGCCCCCTTTCTATTTTCTCCATTCTAGAAATAAATTAGAGGATAATTTGAAAATTCCTTTTAAAAAAAATGTTTTCTTAAAATACAAGTTTTACTTTACCCATCTGTGACTGGGGCTAGGAATACTTACTGAATCAGTTGCTATGGGATAACTAATATTTTCAATGAGTAATCTTCATTTTTTACCTATTTAAAAATAAGTAAATAGCTAAGTTGGTTATTATCCTACTTTAAAATCATGCAACCCACTGAAATATAGACTTTTATTTCTGTATTACTTTGAGAAACCATGTAGATCATGCCAACTGAGATGGATAAAGGACTTATTTGAGTAAACCTTGTCTCTCTTCCAATATTGGTATAATGAAGTGCAGAAGAAGGTAGAGCCTTGTGCCTAACTCAGAACTTGTCTGGAGTTTATTGTCTTCATCAATGAAAGAAAGTGGGCTAATTCTAAAAATCTTCAAATATCAAAGGGTTGACGTGTATAGCCAAATTTCTTTTCATATTTAGAGAGTTTGGAAAAAACAGTAACTTTTAGCATGAGAAATTTTATCTTCTAAAAAGTTCTAATTTAACTATTTTCTTTAAGGGGCATTTTTTTGGAACTGTTTCAGAAACTTGTTGCATTCCTTTTTTGTTGTTTTGTGTTTTCTCTGTAGCACTGTACTTTTCTCTAAACGAGGAACTTTTTTTCTCCCCTTATTGGCATTCCAACCTAGCAAAGAAATATGCATCCTGAGATAATGCTGCCAGCTTGCTATGAAAACCATATTTCATTCTTTCTTTGCAGAGCAAAAGGGAAAAAGCACAAAGGAGCTGGTATAATTGAATGTAAAGGATTGCAGCAAACCTCCCTTTTGAGTCCCCTCACTGGCATTCCCTTCCTTTATTTCCCCCTCTACTCCTTTTGTTTACCACTTTTAAAAGGCTCTTGCTGAGTCTTAGCTGCTTGCCCAAATTTGGTCTGAATCTAAATTTCTGGAAATGGTACTCCTATGTCTATAGGATAGAAGATGTCTAGAAATGCTGATCTGACACAGCAATGGATTGGAGACACAGCTTCCCAGGTATAATAAATATCTCCAATGTTCAGATCAGTGTGGGAATTTCATGAATCTGCTGTAGGAAGTAAAATGGGAAAATATGGTAACACTTCCTCTTATTCAAAATTGGTATACCACATGTCCATACCCTGGTCACCCCCAGTTAACATTTGCTGTAGACAGAACAAAATGAAATCCAGTTAAATTTCAGGGCAATCCCTCCGGTTAAACATTAATCATGTGTGTTTTCCTTTTCACATCTTTTAATCTCTCTTCCCACCTTCTTTTGCTTTTCTTCTCAGAAATAACTGCAGGTTCCCCCAAGAAATGATAATATGATCATGCAGACAGAGTGATTGGAACCTGTATAGAGATAGAAAGAGATTTGAAACCCTACTGCTAACACAAGCCCAGTTCTTTCACCCCACGAACGATTGGTAAGAAAACACTCTGGTTTAGCAAACGACCTCATGGGGCTGGTTGGAATTGTGCCCCGTGACATCTCTGCCTCCTTCCACGGCCACTGATTTTTCTGGTGTAGGAAGTTTCTGAAAGAGAAGCATTTCACCTCAAGCTCACCAAACTGGAGTTCAAAAGCATGCGTTTTTGTGTTCATTTCCTCAGCGTCGGCAGTTTCAGCACATTAAATGCTGACAATGAATCTAGCACCTGGCAAATCTGACTTGAGATTCAAATGGATTTTTATTCAGAAACATAGATGTTACTTGGAAATAATCACTGAAGACGGCAGCTATGCATTTAACAAATGGCCGCGGTGGAAATTGCTGAGCAGAGAGAGGATATTTAGTCCAGCAGGCTTGTTCCCTTTAGGTTTATCTCAACTCCACCTCCCTGGTTTATCACTCTATCCTTCAATCCTTTCTCTCTTGAGATAAAAGTGTCCAGCTGTCTCTGTACCTCATTTAGATTTCTTGCACCACTGGCCAATTATTCCATATGTTTACTACAAAATTATTTTACTCAAATCCCAGCTTACTCTTGATGTCCTAATATTACAACATATTTCCTGGTGTCTGCTCTCTTTGCGGTGGAATGACAACATACACACTTTTGAAAATGACTTTTCTTTGCTGTAAAGAAGTGCAACCTTTTCTACCACTTACCCAGCATCCTACTAATTAGGCTGCAAATTGAGCTTGGAGATTCACTGACATAAGGCCTAAAATTGACCTTCTATCTTGAAACTTACCTAGTACACTATCATTGCCCTTCAAGTAAAAGCAGCAAAGAAAAGCATCCGGGCACCCAAATCTATCTGGGCTGACGAATCCCAGAGGAAAATGATTGCTTTCCTTAGGCTACCACTCTGTCCCTGTCCATATTTTAATCAGGGCTGAGAAGATTTTCTAACAGTACTACCTTTTCTTTTCAGAGTGCTTTTCACCTACAACATGTTTTCACATACAAATTCGCCTTTTGTCTCAGCATCGTTCCATTTTACAAATAAGAAAACCAAGTCACCTGGACAGTTAATGAGCCTTCCTATAAAGGGCAAGAGAAGAGGGCTAGAAAGGGAAACGGGTTCTTTTCTCTCAGCACAGTCCTTTAGTCCTAATTGAACAAGCCCCTATACATTCTAGAAAAATTCATCAATGGGCCAAATTGAAATAGGTTAAAAAAACAAAACAAAACAAACAAAAAAAAACCCGCTGCTTCCTCCATGAAGAAGTTCTGCAAACTGAGTGCCGATTATGAAAAGCTGTTAGACCTAGAACGACTGCTATGAGACCATTTTGACGGGAAGGTGGGGCAAAGAGGACACAGATATTTAATCTCAGCTTGAGAGGCCGTATAAGGATATATTAATATAATCGATCATAGAAAGGAACTCTCTGAACCACCTTCAACTGGAAAGTTCTTTGGAATTTAAGTTTTATGCTTTTTTATTTGGGGGCTTGTAGACAATCTTCTCTCAAGAAAGCAAATCCTTTATTCCTTATTCCTGGTAAACCTGTATTTAGTCAATAAGTCACCCTGTGGATTTTGTGTGTTGGTATACAAGCAGGCTATATTTATTGCAGTGACTCGAGTTTTTAAAAGTACAGTACTTCTTCCATTTAAAATTAATCTGGAGATAGGAACTTCAAAGTTAATATTGTAATTCTGATATAGCATTGAGGAAAATTACATGAGAATATGAACGTAGCTTATGATTTTTCCCATAGTAGTTTTAGCTTAAGGGATTTTAATTATCAAAGTTAAGACTGCCATATTTCAATGATTATTATTGTCAAAGATGTATAAATGCATCTCAACAAATTACTCAAGCAAGAACTTCCTCATTAAGAAGTATATTGTTTTTCTTTTGTCAATGAATGCTTGTATGTCTCCTGAGAAAATATTAGAGCATTAATACCCAAAACTTTCCTTCAAAATGTCTAACTTTCACAGTTATTTGAAGCCACTTGCCTTCTAGGGCTCCCTAATCTTACCTCCCTGGCATCAAAGAACTACAAAAAACATCTGAGAAACTACAAAAGTCTATCTTTGTTTAATATAGAAGCTATGCACAGTAAGCTGTCTGCATTAAATTTTCCCCCCTTAAATATGCCTATTTCCCCCTGGAAGAAATCTCTATTTCTGTTTATAAGCTTTTTAATGAATTCTTTATTTATATCATTGTACAAAATCATGTCTCTTTCTCATTTCTACAATTATTTATTTTTAACTATTTTAACAATAGCTGCCGTCTATTATATGTGCCAACACTTTGCTAAGCACTTAGCAAGCAGCATTTCTTAAAGTCTTACAACTATATAAGATATACAGGACCATTATCCCCATTTTGCAGATGAAAGAACTAGGGCTTAAAAGGGGCTAAATAATTGCTGAAGGTCGAACATCTATCAAATGATGAACCCAGGATTTTAACCCTGTGCAGTCTGATTCCTGAGCCTGAGTGCTTACCCACCACGCTATGTTACCCTTACAACTTTAATCAATATTCAGTCCAATTACACCATGTTTGCTTCTGCACTGTGAGGAGGGTATTCAGGCTGAGGATATTCGATTCTTTGCTACTCCTCTCTTAATGCATGCACTATGGTTGTTTTGCAGTTGATGTGACTCTCCACAAACTAGCCAGCCTACAAAGCTAGTCTTATCAATTGTGATTAGCTTTGGCAGTGCACACATTGAAGATCTGGCTATCATGTTTTAAAAAAGAAAGTCTTAATTAGGTGATTGATTATTTATGGACTTCTGAGAGCTAATTGTAGAAATAAATGACTTAGTGCTATAAATTCCACTCCTTTCCTGAAATCACATTTTGATTTGGTTGCATCATCACTTTTTGCATACTCCTTACTGTAAATACATGGGAAATGCCCACTAAGATTGCTTCTTACATTGTCTGCTAAGATACAACACATCTTTAATTCTCTTAATTACCTCCTAAACTTCCTTCTTCCTTATTTGTTCTGAAGTTCATCATTACTGACTGATCTTAACAGGTCTGTTTTTATTGCTTATTGCTCCCATCAAGTGCGTGTGGAGCCGTGTTCCATTGCTTATTACTATAGATGTTATTTTATAGCACGTGCTTAACTAACCTTGACCTTACATGGCCTTTCTATTTTAAAAGGTAAGTGAGAAGCAGAACTGGAACAGCAAGTCTTCCATGATTGTCTGCTTTGTAGGCTTTCTATACTACTCTAACTCTTTGGATGCAAACCTTGTAGCACACAAGCCTAAAGTCCTGGTGTCAATCAGAGAAGTGGGTATTATTTCTGAGTATAGCTGACTGATGAATTTAAGGTTTAGGAACTACACTCTGATTTCTTGTGCTTTTTGACTGAGAGCTCTCAGGGCCTGGAATATAGTTTTTAGTCCACTCCTCTCATCTCTCTTACTTATTACTTTGTAGTTAAGAACAGTGACTGTGCTGCCTTTGAAATTAGATTGAATAGCTTTCTCTGTTTTGAAGCTGTTTTCATCAAGGCATTGGGCAGGTTCAAAATGTATTAAAATAAGCGGTGTTCCCTTTTAAATTTCTTTTGGAAATCTTTAGAAATTCAGTCCCGACACTAAATTCTTGGTAGTCTTTTAGAGGTATTTGCTGTACTACACTCACGAGTCACACCTTATTACCAAAGTGACGGTAGCTGTTAACTAAGAATTGGACCCGAGGGCAGGATTATAGGATTTTTCAGAAGGAAGTGTGAAAATTAGGAAGATGGACTTATTTTGTAGAGATGTAGGTGTCAACGTTTATACCGTATTATGGAAAGTATGCTGTGTGACAGACTGTCACATCCTAACCCTTGGCATTCTATGGCAAATATGGCTCAAATAATAGAGAAACAAGAAACCTAAAATATCACACTGACTGAACTCCTTGTACATGCCTTGGGGCTCAGTGGAATTCAGAAAGGAAGGTTGCTCTTTCCAGATTCCAGCCAGGTGTCTAATTGTGGGAAATGCTGGTCTTTAGATGCAGGACTTCAGATAATAAAAATTCTTCACTCTTCAAATGTAATGACTACATCAAAAAGTACAGGTCATGGCTGATATGGAACAGCACTTTCAAAAAGAACAAGATCAATGTCAACGCTAAATATCAGCATAGAAATATTTCATTTTTCTCAAAAACTCCCATCACAACCTCCCTGGATTGCCCAAAAGGTACAAAAATTATGATTCTAAAACAATGTTAACTGTATCAAAGGTCACTGTATATGTAGTAGATCAGTCTGGTAATCAGGATGCTATAATACAACATGTAGAGCAAACAAGTCTCCTATAGTTAACACTGAATGCATTTATTTTATTGTTTCAGACACTGATAACTTGTGCTAGGAACATAAATGAGAATATATGTTTACATACATTAGATTTATTTACACTATGAAACTCATATCAACATATAATCACATACACATACCCCTCTGGAGATTATAGCTTTTATTCCAAGTTTTTGGTCTAAAGGGTATCTTTAAATGTACACAGTTCCAATCTTTAGAAGAAAATTAAAGTGAATTCAAGTCTGTATTGTCTATCCTTTCTTTCTGCCTTTCTTTTCAGGTTAGCAGTTTATTTCTGCATTAATCACCCTGACAGAAGCAAGGCAACTCAATTTTCTGCTTCTGTAGGTAGGCACATCACTTTCTGTACAGCACTAGGCATGAAAAGGGCTGCAGCTAAGCTTTGGTTACTGGTGTAATTGAAATGCTATCCACACTATAGGGTGCATTAAAGTCAGATAACGGCAGTTCCTGTGGCCAATTTAAGTAGCTTGACTTCCCTGGGAAAAAAAAAATTGCCTGACAGATAAGGCAGACAAACTGGCTAATTCTCCAAGCATGTCTCTCATTGTGATCCTAGAAAAATGAGAAAAAAATGAATCACAGAACCACAAAATCAATTGACCCTCGGGTAGCTCATCAGGCAGCGAGCCTGATAAACCTAAAAGCTTTGTTAATGTCTGCCTGCCTGTATCCCACAGATAGAGCACTTTGTAAATGAACCTGCTTTGATAAATATATTAAGGAAAGCTGTGAATAAAGGCAGAGACTTCTCATTTGTAAATACAACCTCTGCTACATGGAATTAGAATGATAAAATGGAGTTCCATGTAATTAAGTTTGTATAAGGCCTGAAATCCGTGCAAATACTTTCCCTGAATTTTGAAAGAGAACTGTCAGTTCAATTAATCTGAACATCACCCCAAGAATGTACTGAACAAAATTAAGCTGCTGATAAAACCTGGGCCAGTATTTTGATAAGTAATTCCTATATCATTTCTTGGCCACTGTGATCATTTTATTTAATCCTCTGCCCCTCCTATTCCTCAGTTACCCTCTAAGCCGTGTACAAAGGGTGGATGGTCCATCCACCACCACAGGAGTAATCTACCAAATCATAAAGCTAAAAATAGAAAAACCTTTTTTCCTATTTAAAAAAAAATTAGGGTAAATAAATTTCTATTAGGAGATACTAAAAAGCCTGTACCTATCTCAGTACTCAAAGCCTAGACAAAAGAATCCCTCCCAGAACTGATAACTCCTTGAGAGGACTGTGCAAAAACACAGAGTGACTGTTTCAACAGGAATGACCCGAACAGAATTTGTGGTTCCATTTGAGAATTTTAAAGCATCAGAGATGGGAAAAGTGAGGCGAAGAAGAGTGACAGAGAAGAAAAGAAAAAAGAGGGAGAGAGAAAGAGAAAAGGAATAAATCTTACAAAAACCATTTCCCTCTCCCTAATCACTACTTTCACTCCTCAAGCTGGAAACACAGAAGTTATCCTCCTCAGCTTCAATTGTTTTAGAAACAAAAAGAGAAAACAATTATTTAGAAATCTCATTTTAGCCATGGGAGAAAGACATTGATTTTTGGGTCACTCACCAGTTGTTTACTTGGAGGATTGTAAGTCCTGTGTCTTGCGCTAACTGTTTCTTCTGCTCTTCGGAGGGGTACGGATGCTAATGAAAAAACAAATGTTTTAAAAGATGTATCAGAAGTTAAGAAAGAGTCACTTACTTCTAAGAATGAAACCACCTTCAGTGATTTCTTTAGTCTATGGCTTGATTTTCCTGCTCACATCTTTTTTATCATGTGTTGAGAAATATGGGCAGGGACAAGAATCTAGAAACCTGTATTAGCAGCTGCATGTTGCTTCCACATTCTGCAGGGCCAAGCAGTAAAAAGCAAGGTTTTTAAGTTACTCCATTTCTTTAATCAGTCAGGGATGTACAGCACTTTTGTGGTGGCGTCAGAATTTTGGTTATCTACAATCCTTTCCCTTGCACTAAGGGGGCTGGTTTCAGGCCCATTTTCCTTTGCTTCCTAGAAAACCTATGTAAAGCCCTTATTCTAAGTTATCTTTGTGAGACGGGTCAATATAATCATTATTTCCTAGTTATCTGAGGTTATTGACAGTAAAAGTTTAGAAGTGAGATAGTATATAATCACAACTATTCTTGGAAGCCATGGCAACTGACTGAATGACAACATAGTTTACTTACAGTATATTTATGTCGACTCCTTTGTGGGACAATGGAAGAGTCTTTCATTTTTACTGGTTACTGCTCTGGGTTAGCAGGGTCACATGCAATGACCACACATCAAAAGGAGTCAATTTTGTGCAATGCTTCATAGAGAAATTTTATATTTTACCTTAAAGTATGGCAATAAGAGAATGAAGCCATAGGTTTCAGTGTTTTTTAATTTTTTACTTCCCATCAAAATTCACCAACATTTATAATAAACAGTTCTCCCATTATCACCCCACTGTCCTGTCTCATTCTGATATCAAGGACTGTTATTTTAGATTTTTGCATTTACTTTAAAAGACACTGTACTGGCATGTACATAATTATGAAACATGTCTGTTAAGTAGGTCCCTGCTCTAAATTCACTGGCTTTCTTAAACAAAAAAGTAAACTTTTATCCAGCATATCAAAGTCATTCATAAACCAGAAAGCCTCCAGTAATAAATATTTCCCATCAACATTATTAAAGGGTGACATTAGGAACAACAAAGTATTCCATTCAGAGTATTCTAATCATTCCAGTATTTGAGAAAGTGAATGTTTTTCAATCATCTAAGATTTCATTCTTCAGGTATTTCATCTTCTATAATAGCATACATTATCCAAAATGTGCACAATTACTTATTAGCAAACCCAAATGCCATTAGGTTAAACAAAATCCCCTGTATAGCAAAAGGGGTTAACTAGATTTGTATTAATATAGAAGCCAGGCTTTTAATATTCTGCAAATGTTAACAAAGAAAGATGATAATGTTGAGTTAATATGGGTTAAGCATAAAATGAAAATAAATTTTTCTGATTGCGAGGTGTTGACACTTTTTTGGCTAGGGCCTCCAGCCTGTTCCTGAAAGCTGTGTAATTACAGAAGGCTTTTCCCCTCCTTTCCCCCTCCTGCTTCGAGCCTACCCACATTAGTAATGACCCCTTCACTGCTTCAAAAACCACTAATGGTCTTCAGCACGGGCAAGAAAAATGAACAGGATAAATTGGAATCCACAGTCAGTAATTTGCATCCTATGAGGCTGCTCTGGCCACTCACACTCATTCCTGGCCATCAATCCTGGCCTGTCAGGTGCTGCACTCTGCCACCATGACAAATACTCCTCCTAACACTCTGATTCGTCCAAACAATGTAATTGTCCTCTATTCTCCTTTTGGTAATGGAGATAATGAATGACTGCACAAACAAGAAGGATTGCTCATCACTGACGCTGGTGTGGCTTCAAACTGGAAAAGGCCTAGAGTACAAATTTTAATTGACTGAAAACACTGGTGGTGGCGGTGGGGGGGGGGGATGATGAAAAAAATCAAAAAAATCCTCATCATGGTATTTTCCTGCCAAATTCAAGGGAGGACTTTTTTTCCCCTCTAAGATTTTGAGAGGCTAGGTTTATAGGTTATTTGCCCAGTGGAAATAAATTTTGCAAATAGCAAAAATTAAAATGAAAATAAGGATGCATCACAAGAGGGTCTAGATCTGCACTGGTAATACATTGGTAATGGCTTCCAGTGTACTGTTTCTTTATGCAGAGTTTTCAATTTTTTGTGTGTATTTAGTCTTGCTCACTGTTGTGATGCATTTGCCCAAAACAGTTCTGACAAAATATGGGTTATAGGGTGTGTGTGTGACAGACAGCAAGAAAGAGAGGGAGAGAGAGACAGGGAGAGAGAGAAGGCTTAGATGTAATAAAGGTTTAGGATGTTAAGAAAGTAGAAGAATGGAAAGGGGATGCTACTGGAGAGCCAATTCTTTCGAGTCTGATTGTAAATTCTGATTGAATAACAAGAATTCTTTCCAGTGTTTTATTAGGAATTTAGTAGAAGACCACAGAATTACATAAACAGTGCATTTTATCTTGGGAATCCCTGAGCTGTACTTTCACTATGAAAGCAGTTGCAAATTCCATCCACAATCATTAAAAAAATTGGTACCTTACCAAAATTCACCTTGCACAGATGGCTTTTTTTTAATTAATAGGGAAGACCATAATAACTTTAACTTATTTAAATAACGGTCTGTGGTTTTTGAACATTCATGATTTCATGCCCCTTTTATACATTGGGTGGACTGTTTATCTGAAAGTGCTCTGGCAGTCAGCCACTATATTTCTAAAATTAAAAAAGAGGTGGAAAACAATCAGCTTCCAGAGGAATTGGAACTATAGCAATGTGTTTTGGATTAATTTACAAATATATGTATATATTTAAGGGCAAACTGTGGAACTAGAGAATTTCTACTACATGGTCTATCATATGCATTCTTCTGCTTTATTAGAACAGACATCATATTGAAATAATAAACATGGGAAGCCTTCACTTCTTCTTTGATGTATATTACTAAATGTCTGACTGGCTCAGATTTAAAATAAACTTTGGTATGTTTGCACTTGAAAACTGAAAGTAGACCACAAGCAATAATTTGTTGTCAGTTTCCATATTTTTGGACTAAGGCTATAGTTTAGTCTGCTCACTGTTGGGGGCCAACTCACTCTGGTCCGGTGGCCCAGAGGTGGCTCAGCTTACACATCAGAGCGCATATCGTAACATAATAACGATGATGATGATTCCCTTCATCAAGAAAGAACCAGCATAGGTTAAAGTTTTTCACATCTCAAAATAATTCCAAAGCTACTGTTGAACAGAAGAAGTGAATCACAAAGATCCTTTTACTCTGAATATCAACTGACAGCTGTTCAAAAAGCTAGTAAGATATGTATGGCTTACGACTTAATGCAGATAGAAAATATTTTTAAATTGTCTTTCTTCTAAGGATTCATTTGAAAGTAAGATATTATCTTTATTCAAGATACTGACTTTGGTTAGGCCTTTTTTTTTTCCCTTAAGGGTTAATCTGGTTTATCAGGTACATGGAAATATATCCACAATATCCTTAGAATACACCAGTGGGGTAGTTTTGCAGCTGAAACCACCTCTTAACCATCTTCTCTTGTGACTAACCCCTCTCCAATGATGTCCAAACTGAAAATGATTTATCATAAACTCTATTCTATGTTGAAAGGATTGATACTGATGTTTTAAAATTTTAAGTGATACTTTGAATCACGTCATAAATTAGAGGTGCACAATGAATGAAAAGGTAATATTTGGAAGGCTAAAAAATCAGAATTAACCTAAATGTCTATCAACTGGATCATAGTTAAATGTGAGATTCTCATGAAAAGCCTGTTGCCATATATTATTGAGTGAAAAAAGTAAGTTGTAGAACAATATATATTATATATTTTTGATAAATGAATAAATTAATTAAATATACACATATCTATGCTTGTGCAAGAAAAACATCTGGAAAAATACACATTGTGGTTCACGTTGTCTAGGGCATGGGGTAGAAACTTTTTGTTGATATACTCTCATATTGTCTATGTGTATAATGCTTCAAACAATTTTTAAAATCTAATATAAATTTTAAAATTATAATTAATTTATTAGACTTGTAAGTAGTTTATACATTCCATGTTTTTTAAATAAAACCATACTTATTTAACTTTTTATACTTTTATGTTGTGGTCACTCTCACTGGAGAGTTTTTAAAGCAAGACAATGCCAGGATCAGTTCTGCCTCTTAAGTTACTTTCCTACTGGATGAGTCTGACTCACTTGCTGGTCTATAAAGTTGACTAGATAAGTGTTTTGAAGACTGAACAATGTGCAGTTTGTCAGATCACTTCTGTGATGACGTAATACAACCTCTTAGACAAATGGTCAAGTAACTAGTCGGGCAGGATCTCAGTTTGAACAAATACTTGGAAACAGATCATTGTGATGACCATTTCATTTTCCTTGCTCCCCTCCAAGACAAATATTTAACAGAGTTAATCCAGGTGAACATGATTTTGATGCTGCCACTCATATATGAAACCCTCTAAGTAATTTCTCTAATGTGGACAATGAAACACACTGGGCAGATGTCATTTATTGATCTAGGGCCATGCTTACTGGAATGGGGTACACGTGCACATGCTGAGGACTTAACCCCTGGATAAATAAGTGTATATTCCTGGAATGTCAAATTTATTCAATGGTCATTAATTTAATACCTTTTTATTATGTAAACAGGAATGCCCATGCTATGAATAGGATGTATACTTCTCATGAGTTTTGAAGGTAAAATAAGAAATAATAAAGATATTTTAAACCTATCCCATCCTTGTAGTGGGAAGTAATCTCTTTTCTATCAAATTCCCATAGCATCACTCGGTATTTGTAATTTTTAGCTTTTCATTGTCATGTCTTATTTGTATCTCTATTAAGTATAACTTTCTGAAGGTAAAACCTTGGGATTTTTAACTTTTATATTTCTCCCTACTCTGTCTCAATGCCTCTCAATATTTGTAGAAAGAATGAAAAAAGAAATAGACATAGGTTTTCATCCAAGCTTTGTCAGTAGTTCTGTCACCTTCAACAAAGACTGTGCCTGGGACATAGTCTCTGTAATAGTAAAATAAAGAGGTTACCAAAGATGTACATGGTATGTAAAACATCAAGAGAGAATATAATAATAAAATTTGTGATGGTTAATTCTCAATCTCACTGACTCTTTCTCTGACACACACACACTCCTTTCAAGTTGTCTGAGCTTCTAAACACTGTACCAGGATGCAGTAAAAACCCTTTGCTATTCCACTGCCCACCTAACTTCTGTTTGTACCTGAAGCTCTTATGCATGAAACAGGACGTATTTCTTGATTTGTGTTGCTATATTTAAACCTCTATATTTTCTGAATATTTGTCCTTGTCTCTAGCTCTTGAAATCAGAATTACAAAATATTAGAGTCAAAAGAGTTTTAGACAGACCTTGGCCGTAGACCTAATTTATGTAGATGAGGAAACCAAGGCTCACGGGGCTAAGTAATATATATGAGGTCATATATATAGACCGTGGCAAGAGTTGGGATAACCGCATCACCTGCTTGCCTGACATTTAGTGGAGGACTTTCCCATTCTAACATTAATGTTTTTTACTGAAGTACTATTTCCCCTTTCTTTTGGTAATAGTGCCCTGATTTTACTTTACAGGTGTGCTCAGGGGTGGTTAAGTGGCCCAGGTTTAGCCAATCAATGCAAGTCATCATGTTGGCTGCATTCAAGATGGAAGCCAAGTTAGATTAATAGGAGTCAGTCATGGAACTGTCAGGTGTTCTCTTTTCACTGGGGTTACTCAGTCAGTAGGATGTGTGCCTGGAGTTGCTGATGGCCATTGCTGCCACCAAATGAAAAGAACCTGACTGAGAATGAAGCTCATGTAGACAAAACCGGGGGCAACAGACACAGAAAATAGATTGCTGACATTATTTCTACATCTGGTTTCAGCTTTACCTAAAACTAGCCACCCTTCACCTTTCAGTCACTTGCGCCAGTAAGTTAGTTCTGAATCACACCATGGCCCAATTTAGATTATCTGGACCTTCCTCAGTTTATTCCCTTTTCCCTTCCAGCGACAAATAGTTGTCTATTGTTTAAAAAACAAAAGAAAAAGAAAACAGGGAGAAGAATGAGGAATAAGAGGAGGAGGAAGACGAAGAAGGAAAAGAAGAAAAAAGAAATGACTTATTCTGCTTTAATCTATACCTATAGACTCTGGTCAAACACAGCAAAAACTGGAGAATTTGGGATTTATTTATGTATTTATTTTTATTTTATTTATTTAATTATTTTTTTGAGGCACAGTCTTGTTCCATTGCCCTGGGTAGAGTGCAGTGGCATCATCGTAGCTCATTGCAACCTCAAACTCCTGGGCTCCAGTGATCCTCCTGCCTCAGCCTCCTGAGTAGCTGGGACTACAGGCTCACACCAGGACACCCGGATAATTTTTCTATTTTCAGCAGAGACAGGGTCTTGCTCTTGCTCAAGCTGAGCTCAAGCAATCCTCCCTCCTCGGCCTCCCAGAGTGTTAGGAATACAGGCATGAACCACTTCACCCAGCAGAAAATTTGGGATTTAAAAAAAGTTTATCAGAGCTGTGATTCCAACAGCAAAAAAAAAAAAAAAAAAAAAAAAACACCACAAAATTTGTAAGATAGAGGCTTAAGCATACAGTGTATATGGAATTGTGAAAGTTTTGTATCTAAATAGGAAAAGCAAGGCCCAGACGCGGTGGGTCACGCCTATAATCCTAGCACTCTGGGAGGCCGAGGCAGGAGGATCGCTCGAGGTCAGGAGTTCAAAACCAGCCTGAGCAAGAGTGAGACCCCGACTCTACTAAAAAATAGAAAGAAATTAGCTGGACAACTAAAAATATATAGAAAAAATTAGCCGGGCATGGTGGCACATGCCTGTAGTCCCAGCTACTTGGGAGGCTGAGGCAGAAGGATTGCTTGATCAGCTCAGGAGTTTGAGGTTGCTGTGAGCTAGGCTGATGCCATGGCACTCTAGCCAGGGTGACAGAGTGGGACTCTGCCTCAAAAAATAAATAAATAAATAAATAGGAAAAGCAAAGGATAAGTTGGAATTTTGATGATGTTTCTTAAAATGACCACAGAGAATAAATTTCATCATGTTTCATACGTAAAGTTGAAACTCTTAAGGGAGATGAATATAAAGTTGCTAATCAAAATACCTGAGAAACACATTTAGACTCAAAAAATTTATAGCAACCAGTGGCTGTGATAATGCAAAATGACACAAAAATTATTGCAATCATCTGGCTAATTTAGGGTTATTTGATTTCAGTACAATTCCCTTATGCAGCTGCTGAAGGAGAGTGTGTTTCCAGTGGTATGTGATCACAACATTCCCTTTCATATCCACTGTTCTGGCACGTCCAAGCCCTACTAATCAATCACAGTCAGTACAAACAGTGGAAAACTCTTCAGAGGCAGACAGAAGCAGTCCCTCTTCACACCTCAAACGTTCACAGTGCTTTGTCTCCTCCTCTCTTATGTTTTTCATTTACTTCATATTGTCTTTCTGTATACATGTGCACTTGTGTTATAGCCCTCAGTGGACTGCAAATTATTTGAGGGCAGAGTTCAAGAATTATTTAACCTTGAACTTTTCTACAGCACTTAGTACAGTGTTTCCTACAGAATAGGTCCTCAATACATACTTGTTATTGAATGCATTAGTTCTGAAATTGATACTGTTTCCTGAGAGAAAGGACTGGCTGTGCCACATATATAATGCATAAATACCCAGATAAATATGGAAAGATTCAGACAATCATTTAACTGAACATTTAGCAATATTTGGGTATTTGAAGACATCTACTGAATTTTTTACTTTTCATCCAGATGTTTGGTGTCACGGAAACAGACTTCAGATTCAAATTAGTAGTGCTGTTTTTTTTTTTTTTTTTCAATGCCAGATATATATTTGGGAGGAAGAAAATGTGACTATTTCAGGAAGATTCATTTCCATTTGAGTTTACATGGAAGTAAATAGATTGAATTATAATAATCACATCCTTTAAAATTCAGAGAAGGTTTGAGAGATTTTAATAATAGCCAGATCCTAAGAGATTAACACATTTGGTTGATACTTAGATCCACAGTGAGAAGGCTCATTGAAAAGAGCAAAGAGAAAAGTACACTCTCTTCTGCAGATAAGATAAAGGAACACTGAATGAGCCTGATGGATTATTGCATAGAGATTTTAAGAATAGTTATTAAATTTATTATTATTAAGATATAGATGAAATAGAAAAATGGAGAAGGAATTTTTTTTAAGATACCGTAGTTAATTACTGAAAGGAAAAACTATCTTAGAATAAGGAGAAACACTTTTTGTATCTGCAAGGACAAACATCATATATACATATTCTAACAGTACAGAGGGAGTTTATATGTATAGGAGTGATGGAATTAAGTGATGGTCAGTTACCAACAACACTCATTTTACCTCTAAACTTCCAAAAAGGCATAAAAATATATTAGAAAAACATATTAGAAAACATTTGCAGATAAGATTCAGAATTTCAAGCACAGTGAATATAATTGTTTTCCTATTGACTGAGACTTTAAAGCTGAGCACAGTCTTATTTTGAAAATAACACAAATTCATTCCTAAGGCTAGAGAAAGATAATTTTTATTTAACATTTGTTAGGATGCTCCCATGAGCTGCTTGGTCATGCATGTTATGCTGCCTACATGGCTAATGGGTAATCTTACTAAATGAGCCAAAAGCCACAAATAAGGCCTTGACTCATTTAACAATCATTTCACATTTCCACACTATGACCAAATTAATGTTTTATGGGGCCACTCAGTTCTACAGCCAGACCACTTTTCCAAAAAATTGAATTTTGTGCTTATTTATTTTATGGGTCATTTGTAGAAATAGATTTCAAAACAGGTTTAGGCTATTTAGATTTTTCAGTGAACTGCAAAGGAAAAACTCACAGACTCAGAGTTTTAGAACTAGAAAGGACATTAGAGGTCATCTAATTCAAACTTCTTATTTTATGCCTAACAAAACTGAGGTTTACTGAAGCAAAATGGCTTGACTAAGCCTAGCTGGCCTCCTCCTCTCTTAAGATGTCCTTGACTTCCCTAGTGAGAAGAAATTTCACACTCATAATCTCAAAGAACACTTCTTATGGAATATCTTATTTCTACCTAGGAATTATAAATGCCAATATCCAGATTTTATCCTGCAAGTTATTTAATAACACCCATACCCCATGTATTCTTATGCCACCCTATCTTTTTCCCATTTGCCAGACTGTATTACAAATACTTGCTTATTTGTCTATCTCTTATTAGACTATACACTCCTTGAGAGCAGAGACTGGCTATCCAAATTTTACTTCCAGAATCCAGTTCCGCACCTGACATTTAAGAGGTACCCAATAAATGTGTGTTTAACTAATCAAATTTGAAAATGCAAACAAATGATTTCTTTGCATCCTAAAAATACTATTTTAAAATTAGAGAAAAGGAAGTTAGTTGAGGTGAAAGCTAGATAGTATATGAGAAGGGAGATTTAAAGAATTAGACAAAGAGGCAAAAAACATCAACTTCTTATTCACATCAAACCTGGAATAGTGAAAATCAGCTTTTACTTAAAACAAGAGTAAAACTTTGGGTAGAGGACTGAGAAGAAATTGGCAAATCCAGGTGGTAACACCGAGAAGCTGTGGAAAAGAAATAAGTGCATGGGACGTTTCATTAACATTTCATTTCTTCTTGTTAAATAGGCTAAGGGGTTGCTTTAAAACAAGGATCTGAAGTATGTGGTAGAGAGTTATATAATGTCTAGACAACCGAGATACTTGTATCTAATCTTATGACAACAATCCTTTTTAACAGGTCCAGACACAGTGCCATATGAGACTGAGTTAGAAGGAAATGAGGATTAGCAATTAGTCCATTATAACATGTCTTTAATAGCATGAAAAAGAGTCTGGGTGAAAAAATATGGAATAAATATTAAGGAATTATTAAGCAACATTAAAAACTATAATAAACAATTCCAGTATGTTTAGTCCAATTTTATTTGCCCGGACTATGCAATGAGTAATTTTGTCTGATTTACCGTAAGAATACACTGAAGGTCTAGTTTGACAAGAGAAAGCTAGCAAGGATTGAAAGAGGAAGAGCTTGTTTAAAGAAACTGAGGGTTATCTTTTATCAAAAAGGTTATTATCTCTAGAGTAAGCAATGGAAATGCTGGGGATATTATCTTCTTTGCTCATCTCAGAGTACAGGATAAGAGAATGGGGTTAATGATAAGCTAAAAAGTCATAAAAACAAGAAGGAAGTAGCTGTAAACTAATGACTTGTGATGGACAGCAGTGGTTAAAAAGAGAACCTTAATAGTGAATGATCGTTTCTTGGCACCATATCATAGAGAAGGTTTTAATCAGGGGGGCTATAATGAAACACAATCCCTTAAGAAGAATTAATTCTTTCATTCTAAAGTTCACCAAGACAAAAACGCTAAGGTGTAAAACACCAGTATTAAAAACTTGGTTCCCAGGTTCAGAACATCTTTCTTTTTCTGACATATATAGAGCTTCTTTCTGCATAGAAATGAGCGTTGGATACAATTATACACATAGATGAACACTCTTTTAAAAAGGTGGGCTCAAAACATTTGGGTTTTTTCTTGTTTAACTATAGTCCCATATTCTTAAACTGTTATTAAAATATGTGAGAAACATCATTACCAGTCTGTTCACAAAATATGACAAAATAAGACAAGCTTATTCCTCAAGTATTCACCATAGTTAAGCAGTGTACTAGTAAATTAAGCAATCAACTATAATAACCAATCATAATAAGAAAGCTCTTTATCGGGCTGTCAAAAAAGGTCAGTCAGCAGTATTTATTTTGGAATTCTCTACAGTTTTATCTTATCAATTTGTTTTTCCTTCCCTTTTTTTTAGATCATCCTGTGTAGTGAAAGTTAAACTAAATCAAGATGGAGACAGAAAAAGTTACTATCACAACATTTATCTATCTCTCATATACAGGCCTTGTTACTATGTTACCTAATTTCTAGAACCCATGAATACTTTAAACATAAAGTATTTCCAATTTGTATGTAGAGCAAATCAACTGATTAGTATCTATCTTTGTGTATATACAGGCCCTGTTACTGTTTTACCTAAGCTCTAGAACACACGAATACTTTAAATATAAAGTATTTCTGAGCAGATGAAAAAAAATCACTTTGTGAGTTTTCCAGTTTGTATATCAACCAAATCAACTCATTAGTAAATAGAGTACCTTCAAAATGTCTTTTCATCATACCTATGAATATATTTCTTCTGGTAATTAAATATATAAGATCATAAACTAATTCATGTCATAACCAAACAAATGAATATATATATCTTCATGACTCTGGATATCTACTGACTAAAGATTCACTCATTCAAGATAAAAGTGATTAAATATTAACATAACAAATCACTGGATAATATTTAACCTTTTACCACCATAATTGAATGCTATGCCAAATAAATCCAAATAAATTAGAAATTTATGGACTAAAAGAAAGTACACACACAAAAATTTAAAGTAGTTTTGGCAAAAAATAAGGTCATATGATAATATATGTTTATAGCTTACTTAAATAGTAAGATGTGGCTATTTTCTTCCTCATTTGGACAGCAAATCAGAAAATATTCAGAAAGGGCTCTTAGCTTGTGTAGCCAAATTCACCTCAGCAGAAAGTAGTCTTCTAATTACCTCTCTACTATGTTTGTGTCTGTTTATCAACTTGGGCAAAAGAAATAGGAATAATGAGGGACATTTAAAATATGAATATATGAAATTATTACACTGGCCATATTTTTTAATCCATTTAAGTAGTAAGATTTTATAGAAAACAATAGCTATCTCTTATTCCTCCTAATTTGTATATTAGAAACCAGTAGTATATCTCTACATTCTTAGAAACAAATAATTCTATTTTTGCATGAAAGTATTTCTTACAAAGATTTACAAAGTCTTGAAGATGATTGTCTCCATAAAAATCAAACTTTCAAAAGACAAACCTTTAATGTAGCTAAATTCAAATGGTATGAACCAGTATGACCAACATCTGCTTTGATTAGTTGAGCATCCATGCTGATCATTGGTGCCTGTTAAATAAATGGTTTTTCTGTGTAATGGGCAAAGCCCTCTAGTATTTCTGATATCTGGTATATTGTGTCTTTGGCAGATGACCTTAAATGTAACTCATATTTAGTATTAATGCAAAGAGCATTAATATTTCAGAGCAATGTGAGTTGACCAATTGACCATAAAAGAAAGATAAGATTTTCATCTGAAATAAGGTACAGTTGTCCCTTGGTATCTGTGGGGGATTGGTTCCAGGATCCCCTCAGATACCAAAATCAGACGATGCCCAAATCCTTGATATAAAATGATATAGTATTTGCATTTGACCTATGCCCATCCTCCTGTACACTTTAAATAATATTTAGATTACTTATAATACCTAATATAATGTAAATGCTATGTAAATACTTGTAACACTGCACTGTTTTTATTTATATTATTTTTATTGTTGTATTGTTATTATTTTCAAATATTTTCATTCTGTAGTTGGTTGAATCCACTGACGTGGAACCTACCGATACAGAGGTCCGACTGTGGTTTGAAGAAAAGTTTGAAGGTATTTTAGCTACTTATGTGTTACTGACTGAATCACATACGTCATTAAAATACTTAAATAATTTAAATACTCCTATTTGAGTAATTGGAAATATACCCTCATACAACATAAGCTGAGTGGGTTTAGTTCCCTGAATTAAGTAAAACACTTAAGGATTGCCACATGGCAAGAAATAAGTCAGAAATGGCCTTTAGACTCTAAAGGAAGAAAGACTCTAGCAGAAAATCCGTTAAGCAAATGCAAGATACTATTTGTATATATTAATATATACCACAGAAGTGTTGATTAAGCTTTATCTAAATGAGGACATTTTCTTACAAAAGCTTAAGAGAGAGCAGTTTTCAGCGAGAGGTAAACAGGAGGAACAAAAAATTATCTCAAAGAGGCCAAAAGTGTGGATAAAAGTCACCATCCAACTCATGATCTGGCTCCCCATATATGACTGCGACTTGGATTTAATCTGGATATTGAGGAAACTATATTGACAAACTCTCCCTCTTTGGACAGTCTCAGCTGGCAATTGGTATCCACTCAGTATCAAGTCTGACCTGGAGGAAACTAAAGGAAGGACTTTTCAGTTCAGGTATTTGAACATGAAAAATTTTCATACAGTGTACAGCACAAACAGGAAATTAAGGAAGAAATGTATAAACCACTATTTTATAAGGTCTTCACCTTTTTTCCAACCTAACCAGCCAATTTTGAAATGGCCTGGGAATATACTATTAAAAGGAATGAAAAAGCCTATGTGCATTTTATCATAGTAATATTTGCACAATTCTGCAAACGTTGATGGATAGCTGCCACATCCTGGGCTAGATATTTAACAAGCCAGGTGACTGGAGCAACGCTGAAACACGGGTTAGAATTGGCACTTCGGCACTTGACTAGTTGGGCTCTATTTTCTCTTCCTTAAGTTCCTGAACACATTTTCCCTTTTCATTTTAAGTGAATGGAATGCTAAAGATGTTATAGAACCTAGACCCACACTCTCTAGAGACATTACTTTCTTTAACTACTTGGACATTTGGGAAACAATTTATAGTAAGCCTAAAACCTGTCAGCAAGTGAACTTCAACTTGGACTGTGCTTTACATAAGTAAATGCAAATTGAAATATTGTAAGTTGAATTACTAAGGGAGTATGCTATTTTCTAAAGTGAGTCCTTTTATAAGATAAATAACATTCTTGCAAAGCAATTAATACCCCCAGTGGACTAATGCCCTTCTAAGTTCTTTGTGAACAAATCTAGATGTTTATAGGAAATGCCAAATGAAACATTCTGGGGTATTTATGAATAAGCACTTGGATTTTCATTTCCGCATTTTGTTCGCTGCTATATGCCCAGCTTCTAGCAAAGTCTAGGAGAGCAGTATTGTTTAATAAATATATGGTAAGGGAATAAGTATTTTTAAGTGTTTGACCTGAGACTGAAGCACTCATTTTAAGTGCACAAGGGAAGCAGAGGAAATATCAGTCTCAGGCATCTGCCTTCTCACATTAGTAGTTAGAATCACCTAATTGGGAGGAGGCTGATGACAACGGGAGGAGAAATTTCTGCACATTATGGATTTAAAAGCAAGCATACTTTCACATTAGAAATCTGAATGGATTTTTTCCATGAGGAATTATATATTTCTCTTAGCCCATATTGACTCAGAAAGAGGGGGGAAAACCTGTAGAAAGCCCCACAGAACTTATCACAATAGTCTAGGCAGAAGTATATGACTGTCAATCCAAGGCAGTAACACTTTCCATAATTTAATACCCTAGTGGATAAATATGTGAATTTAAAGTGTAGATACATTTTGGAAACACTCAAACAACTCAGGAAACACATGTGCTATGGTGTCATCAGGTCATACTTCAGGTGGAGCTCTGGGAAATTTTTTGGAAAATACTGGTAGAAATAGGTTGGAAGGAAAGAGAGCAAGCACATAAATCCATTAGCAATTGCATTTATAGCTCTTCCCATCTGTCATTTTTCAAAGCATTTTTCTAATATTAGCTGCTGAAGTTCTTAGTGTGTGTGGTTCATATCCATTGTCTCATGTCACTTGATAAAGGTAAAGAGCTGAATGCAGGAAGCATTTGTGACTTAGCACTCTTTTGTGATCCAGGCAGAATTAAACGCAAAGGTGTTAAGCTATGAGTTCTCAATTTCTTTCCCTATGCTGAAAATCTATGAAGCTATTTCCTAGGAATAATTTTATGTCTTTTAACAAAATCTTTATCATTCTTCACATAAATTAGAGAGCTTAGGATGTGAAAACATTGCTGATGTTACCCATTATAATATAATCCATTACATTGAAGATTTTATTATACTAACTCAAGGCATGCAAAGCTAACTTACAGAACAAAATAATCCTGTGATGTTGGCATGATTTGATTAATTATATAGGTCTACAGTTGCCATCAAAACCATGCAAGACAATGGATTTCTAAAGTATTTGTTTTAGTTTTACCTAAGATTTAGTAGTTTACACTCATACCTCTCTGTCCCTCCTGAATGCAAGTGACATTATAATGCCCGCTCATGGCCAAGACACGTGGCTTAAAACATTTAACAAAACTGCTTGAAGAAATAAATAGCCATAATTTTAGAATGAATATGGGAGTCCTGAATAGTTCCACCATTAGGTCAGTTAATTTAAACTTTACAATATATGCATGCCTCCCAGTAGAACATAAGCTCCTTGAAGGAACTTGAAAGGAAAAACTAGAAAAATTTCATTGCATGAACCTTGTCCCTAACCCAGGCTATACTTGTGCAAGAGAGTTGGGGATCTGGAAACTTCTGTGGCTAATGTCTGCAACACGCTGTGATAATGACCAGGAGACTAACTAGTCATTCAAGTGAGAAAAAGGTTTGGCAAGTCCAAGAAAAAAAGGAACTCACAGTCATTTATTCAGGGAAATTAAAAAACAAAACCAAAAACTTGTGAAGAAATTTAGGCTATATCTCATGAGGGAAAGAAGAAACTAAAAAAAAAAAAAAAATCCTAAGAGACAAAGTGAGCTTATATACATTAGAATAATATATGCTCAAATCTCTAGAGAAACTCTATTATATCACGATTAATGCACAAACTGCAATCAAGCCAGGCTAATTTCAATAGATTCCAAGTTTTGAACAGTTCTTAGGCTATCCAAGTGGGAATTTGGCCAGGACGCTGGGGTTAATAATTCATTTTGAGGAGGGCTAATTCTTTGGGAGGCAGCCCACTCTGCAGGAGGAAACATTTGGCCCATGTGAGCAAATTCGCTCTTCAAGATCACCATCTATTAGCTCCACAAGACACCTTTTGTAGGGAGACAGTGAGGGGAAGTCAGTTCACTTTCTCATACATATAGAAATATTTATCATGTTTTCAATAAATACATATTAGTGTCTGAGAAACGGCCCAAGCATACACATCTAATGTCTGGATTCTGAAGGCATAATTTTTATACCAATTTTCAATTACCATGATCTTAGCATAGCATTGTCTGAAGAGTATTGTGGCTAAAAGTAGGGGCTCTGGAATCAGACAGGCCTGGCTTTTATCCTTGGCTCTGCAGATTACTAATTGTGAAACCTTGAAGAGGCAACTGAATCACCCTAGGACTTGGGTTTTTAATTTATAAAATAGGAAAAATAATGGTGCCACTTTGTAGGGGTCTTATGAGGTTTAAGTTAGTTAGTTATTAATTGAACAAATAGTTATTGAGTGCCTGGGATTGTTACAGAAGAGACAAATCCCTAACCTCATGGAACTTATAGTTTGGTGAGAGGAGTAGGCAATAAATTTAAAAATATATAATCTGTCTGATGGTGATAAGTTTTAGGAAGAAATAAGGCACTTTATGGATATAGAAAATGACTGGGGATGCTGCTCTTTTATGTGGGGTGGCCAGGGAGAACATTTTGAGAAGGTGACATTTGAGCGGAGACTCGAGCGAAGTCAGAGCCAGCCAGGAAGCAGGAATGGCAAGGAGCCCCGAGGCAAGGAGCCCAGAGCCCCACTGCGGAGTGAGAGGGGCTGAGTGGAAGGATGGGGGCTGGAGAGGTAGCCAGTGCCAGGCCATTCTGGGCCGCTGGGTCATGTTAAAAGATTTAAGTACTAACATGGTGTCTGGCACATAGTAATCAAGCACATAATAAATAGTAGCTATTTATTTATTCATACTGGGTAAATATAGTCATAAATCAGAGTCATTCATCATTTCCATCGCTCTGCCATGTAACTGGAGTTTTCTGTATCAATCCTGTCATCCCAACAAACCTGGTTTCTAACTGATATCCCAACACCTTTTCAATGCTCATGAATATCACGAATATTTCTAAATATAAATGTTTTCTGCGATGTGTGGTTATTCAGCATCTTATTTACCTGTTGGCGGGTCTTAAAAGTGATGGTTTTTTTTAAAGGCACTTTGGTTGAATAAAGTGAGAGAGGATGCAAAAGGAATCTTCAGCTGGGGCATGTGTACTCGGGGAGATGAATGAGGACAGTGTCCTTTGTATTTTCCCCAAGAACAACAGAAGGTAGATGGTTCCTCATACTAAGCTGATTTGGAAGAAAAATCTTTAATTGGTCTTGTGACTCCAAATTGACAATTCAACCCCAGCTATCACCACAAGCAACTACACAAAGCACCCAATGAATCATTCATACCCTTCCCAAAACCTGTATGGCTTCATGTCACCAATAAAACAGATTCTTGGCCTGCATTCTAAGGCCTTTCACAATATGGGCCCAAACTATCGTTTAAAATTTATATCCCACTATCCTGCAACATAAGTGTAAAATACTAACCAGGCCACATTAGCTTCTTTGTCCATTTTACTCTTTTGTCACTGCTATCAAAACACTTCTCATATTCCAGATATTCAAATGCTCACCATTATTTCTCCTCCTTTTATACACATGGAAGACTATGTTTCCCAGCCCCTCTATACCTCTCCTTCCCATGAACTGGGCAGGACCACTTGACTGGTTCCTAGACAAATAAATGACTGTGATTGAGGGTGTGTGTACTATTTAGGGGCTCAAGAATTCACTTGCTGTTATGAACTCCCCTGGCCCTCTCTCTTGCTGCTATAATTGTGGTGCTACTTGCTAAGATAGAGGCGCCACAAGGCGGAAGAAACCCCACATACTAAGCTTGCATGTGGAGGACAGCTGCCTTGGAGAGAGGCCTGAACTCACTACTGATTTTGTGTGCCCATGAAATAAACTTTTTTTTTTGTGATATGCCACTGAGATTTTTGGTGCTATTTGTCAAAGCAGCATAACAAATCCTGTTCTTATTGATATGCCATTCTTCAATATCAAGCTTCCTTGATCATTACTTTGAAGTGATTCTTCTTTTCTCTGTACATCTAAAAATCATATGAAAAAATTTATTTTTTAGATGCAGGTTAGGAATTTCTTTGTAGAAACAATCAGTTCTATTGAAAATGATCTTTGATGAACTTAGGGGTTGAAAAATAGGGGTTGAAATAAATCTTCCGGGTCTGTGCTTCTAATGGCAGCCAAGTTTCTCGTCAAAGCAGGAAGCTACTCAGCCTAAATGGTTGAAAAGCTATATTGAGAGCTGCCTGGGAGAAGAGGGGGAGAGGTGATTAGAGTTAGAGGGGAGGCCTGGGAAGAGGTGGTATAAAGGGAATTTTTCAAATGGTATGTATGCTATGTAATGTGACACTTCCACAGGACACTAAAAACCTTCAGTAAAACTAGAGGATTCACAAAATCCTAGATATGATTGGATTTCTTGAGGAGGCTGATGAAGGGGCTGAAGTTTACATCAAGTTTATGTTGGTTTAAAAGAGATTCACTTGTGCAGTCAAAGGAATCAGCTGACATCTGAGTCACACTGCATTTATATTATTCATGTAGGAGAGATGTGCATTGTAGATACTGGGGGTAAGAGAGTAAGGTCCTCAACAAACGGAACCATATTTCACATGTCTCTTTGTTCTGCATGTGGCTAACTCAAAACTTTACAGTGGTGGATCTCGGAGGATCTCTCGGTGTATACCTACATAATTAGTGCGATGGGCACTGTCTGGGGAATGGACACACTTGAAGCTCTGACTCGGGGGTGGGGTACGGGGGCATGGGCAATATACATAACCTGAACGTTTGTACCCCCATAATAAGCTGAAATAAAAAACAAAACAAACAAAAAAACATATTGATTGAATAGATGATTGTTGCAGATCAAAACCATTCCTCTTCAATTGTTTTTCTCATATTGAAATATAAACTAGCCATAATTTACTCTTTTTGTTTATTTTCATTTTTTGCTAAAGGCATTTAAGAATATTCTATGATATTTCAGTCATTTTAGTTTGTAAGTGGTCGCAAATATTTTAAGTCCTCTTTAGCCACAACCTTGCTAATTAGACATTGTTGTATTTCTTCTCTTAGTCTGCACATTAAACTACATTTAATTATCTGAATTTTCTCAGTATGAAGAAAAAGAGCTCCCATAAAGGGTGAGAATTGAGAGGAAATGTAGATAAAAATGAATTTCACTATCTCACTTCCAGTTTATCTACTCTGTCATCAACATTAAAGTCCTGTTTTTGTCTCTTCAGAAAACCACATGACATTTGAGAATCTTCTCCTCTACTGCACAAATTTCAAAACCATCTGGAACACCTTCCTTCCTTCCTTCTCTCCACCTCCCTGCTCGTCCATCCTTTTCTTCAAAAATGAAAGTGTTTTTTCCTTATTTGGCTCGCTCTTCCTACGTTTCTGAGCTCTTACATTTTATCTTAATTCTTTGGTTATTTGTAGGTATTATTTATCTGAAAGCAAACTCATACATACACAGGATAATTTGAAATAAATAATACTTAGAAATAAATTCTCTGTGCTCTATGTTAAAAATTAAGAACCAATCTGACTTCTCATGTCAGATATTAAAGAGAAGTAAAAAGGGCAAAGATCACCAAACCAGTGTGTGTACACAGGAGGAAGCAGGAATACAACACATACACAGCTATTTTTAAGTTAGCATGTTTGTGTTCTCAGTCAGGAAGACTTGTGTCTGCTCCTTGTTAGTAAATCAAACTCATCATTATAATCTTTGAAGATCTTCCCATAATTAAAAAAATGTAAATTTCAGCTACTTATGACTTCATACTCCAGAACAGTATTTATCTTTTTTGGCCCATTTTTGCAAAAAAAGTACAGCTATAAGAAAAAATGATATAGGGCCCTCACCTTCAAATATTTCACTTACTTGTTATAGCTGGAGAATTTTAGATTCTTGACACTGATTCCATAATAACCCAGATATATATCCAGCCATGTTTATAAAGAATGAGTCCCTGGTTAAAATTCTCAAATATAATATAGTTTTGTTTCAAAGTGCAAACATTGTAGTGTTTCTCTCTCTCTCTCTCTCTCTCTCTCTCTCTCTCTCTCTCTCTCTCTCTCTCTCTCTCACACACACACACACACACACACACACACACACACACATGAACACACACTGCAGGAAATTAGAGAGTGCCCACAATTTGAAAAATCTGGATTTCAACATTATCCTTTGCTATACAAATTAGTGGAAGTGTCCACATTACTGTCCCCAACACAGCACAAGGAAAGTGATTCCCCTCCAGACAAGGGGCTTCTGACACTTGTCTTTATTGCCCCATCATAAATTCATAAAGGGATGTCTGCTGTAACCAGTTGGCAAGTTCACTGCATAAACATCAACACCAATTTAACGACTTGTGTACACATCGTAAACTAGAGAATCTTTATACAAAGAAATCAGATAAATCAAACATGAGCTGAGGCTTAGGGGAGAGCAATTAAAGCTTCAGGTTAAGATGGCTGTGGGAGGGCACTGTGTCGCATTACAGCAGATAATAGAAAATGTGTTAATGTAACTGCAGTATGTGTAATTAAATTAATTAGTAATATTAAATGTGTTTAAAGCAACATCTCCTCAACAGATAAATAGATAAGAAACATTCAGAAGTTTTAATTCGCCCATTATACATGTTCAAACAATAGGCAAAAGAAATTCTGAAACTTCCTAAGGGGTTGATATAAGTAAAATGGTGGTGGGGATGGGGTGGGAGGATGTAAAGTTGATTTGCTGGCCTCTGGCTAACAACAAGAAAAAGGAATAATCAGAACATAAAAACCTGTTTGGCCATATTTCATTTCCTACAGCATATTGAAATGTTTTGGTGCCAACCCATTTCTTCCTAATACCTTGAAGGCTGGTATAAAGTACCTTTAAGGCACATTGTTTTCGGAGCAAGTATTTACGGCCAATTTCTAAGAAAGCTTAAGCATCACCTGGTAATACAAATTTTAAAATTATATTAAAAATATCCAAGGAGATTTCTGCTGAGCAAAAATTAGATTGCCTATATGCCAAAGCTCCTCATCAGCTGAAAGTTGGAAGCTAAATTTGGTCGTAAGAAACTGGCTTGGAACTTCTAAAGTTCTGGGGCCAAATTCAGCCCTGTATTACTTGTGTGCCTTGTTACATAGAAAAAAATAGGTCTGTTCCAGTGATCGCAAGCATTCCATTTATTCATCTCAAGCGCAATAAGATCCTAGAACGGAGCCTTCATAACACAAAATGCTTTTAAGTTCTCCCTGAGGGGAACACGATATACACAATTTATGTAAAAAGAAGAAAAATGAAAGCTAAGTATTCCAGTTAAGGGTCAGAAATCAATATTTCTTTAACAGCCTAAGCAACATGCATTACTCTTAATACAAATACTTCAGAGACTTTACATTCTTCATAAAGGGGTATTTTCACATGATTTGGGTTGAGAGTGGCAGAATATACTCTCCCAACTTCTACTGCTGCAAAGTGAAAAAGAATATATTTGAACGGCATTTCACTGTCTTGTCATCCTCGGTTAAAACTTCTTACTTAAATGTCCAATTGTGGAGCAACAGGTCAGTAAATTTTAATATATCTCAGTGAGTATGATAAAGACATTGCATCAATATGGAGACCACGTAGAAACAGAGAGAAAAAAAAAAGACCTGAACATAAAACTACTTGTATTGAAATAGTGAGAATACGGTTTTTGTCAGGGGGCAACAATTTTTTATGATGTTCTGTTATCAATAACAAGTTTTAAAAAAGAAAAACTTCTGTTCATTTCAGCTATACAAAAAAGTTATGATAAGATATAGTAGGAAGAGAATGGACGTTAAGAGGTAAACTAAACTAAAAGGACTGAGTTTAAACAAAAAAGACATGCCCTTACTAGTCTGTTGGCATTAACTTTGGCCCTCTCCTTTAATTTGTTCTCCGTACTGAAGCCAGAGTGATCACTGCAAAGCACCAATGTGATCTTGTCACTCTACTGCTTGACATGCTTCGGTGGCTTTCCATTACTTTCAGGCTAAAGACCAGGGCCTCGAAGGCACCAGATGATCTGGGTGGAAGCCTCCAGAGTCCTGTTACATCTTTGTCAATATTATTCTCTCCCCGTCATCTCCATTGCCCTTTCATTTCCACAACCTGACCATGCTTCCTCCTGCCACAGGGCCTCTGCACATGCTGTTCCGGGTCTTTCCCTGGCCTCTCATCTCACAGACTCCAACGTCTACATCTTCCTGCTCCAGATCTCAGGTTAACTGATGCTGACTATTCCAATCAGGTCAATTCTCTCTTAAAGCAAACTTTCAAAGCTCCCTGGGATTTTCCTTTGGGCACTTACCCCAGGTGTCCTTTTACCAGGCTGTGAACACCACAAGAGCAGCTGCATTATTCTTTTTATCCACCACTATATCTCCAGTGCCTGGCACAGAAGGTGGTTCACACATGAAATGCTTAATAAAGATTTGTGGAATGAATGAGTGGGTGAATGAATGTCAAGGTGGAATTAAGGTTCCTTAAAAAACCCAACAAAAACAATCTCAAGTCACTTCCAAGCAGCTTGAAATTAAGTAATAAATCAGAGGCTGTATCAATCCAGGCACTGCTCAATGGATGGGACTGAATGATTCAATTGTGGTTGGTGAGGTCCAACTGAAGAAGTGGAAAAGGATCATCAAATAGCACTTGTGCGACTCGTAGGATCCTTAATAAATGGCACAGGAGCACATGTGCTAGATCTTTTGGTATGCAGGGCTGTCTTCCCTAGCCAAGCTGATTCAGAAGTTAAACCTCTTAAAACAAACAAAAAACTCATAGAAGGATATTATCCACTTACTAGGTTTTTAAATACAGAAGCATATTAATTTTTCTCCACATGTGTAATGAATAACCAAGTAGTGATCACCCTTAAAGAACTGTGCTTTCATGCTAACAACTATTTTTAAAAATTCATTTCTTTGTCCCATGCCTTTTAAAAGTTTTTATTTTTCCTGTTCTTTTCTTCTTCTTCTTTTTTTTTTTTTTTTTGAGACAGAGCCTCACTCTGTTGCCCAGGTTACAGTGCCATGGCGTCAGCCTAGCTCACAGCAACCTCAAACTCCTGGGCTTAAGCAATCCTCCTGCCTCAGCCTCCCGGGTAGCTGGGACTACAGGCATGCGCCACCATGCCCAGCTAATTTTTTCTATATCTTTTTAGTTATCTAGCTAATTTCTTTCTATTTTTAGTAGTGACGGGGTCTCATTCTTGCTCAGGCTGGTCTCGAACTCCTGAGTGCAAACGATCCTCCCGCCTCGGCCTCCCAGAGTGCTAGGATTACAGGCGTGAGCCACCGTGTCCGGTCCTTTCCTTGTTTCAATGGTGTATTCCCATAGCGTTTAAAGGAGTTCTAGGGATGTTGCTTACCACTACCATTTCTCCTGGTTTCCAAATGTCCTTAATTTTACTAGGCTTTAAGATTCAAGTGTGTAACAACTCTCTTCTTTTTCTAAAGCAGAATTTAGAGGACCCGATTTTAGACAATTTATAGAGCTATGTTTTTCTGTGTATTAAAAACAATGCAGCAATTCCCTGACTCCTGATTCTGAAGCCAATTTCCCATATCTACAAATCTACAAATCTGTTGAAACTGCCTCTACTGCTTAGTACTAAGAAAAGATTTCTTTGTAGGGGGTTGACAAAAACTATCTTTCGAATCTCTTAAGTATGTATTAGAATTTTTAGTCTGTATTTGCATATACACCTTATACTTGCCAATGTACACTAACATAGCTGTAGAAAAAAGACTGAGCTCTAGTTTTCACTTGGCCATTGGAAAGTCACCGGATCTCTCTGAGCCTCAGTTTGCTCATCTATAAAACAGGACAATAATACCTACCTTATAGGTCATTGGGATGATTAAATAAGCAAATGACAGGATTGTGCCTTATAAGGTGTAGAAAATTCACAAATAGAAAGCATAAAAAAGATTCCACTAAACTTGAGGATGTAGACACAGAGCTTTGCAAAGAGGCCAAGTCACATAGGGACTTTTTCAAGGGCTTCTACTGCCTGGGGCAACACGGGCACAACAAACACCTCTTGCCCCAGTAGCAATATCTCTTGTTTCAAAATGTTTGATGAGGAAACAGTTAAAGATGTTCTTTGATTATGCACAGTGATTCATATTTGATTACTGCTGCCTTTTCAAAGCTTCACTCTGCATTCTTAAAATGGAGAAAACGAAAGTAGGTATAAAACTATAGACTAAAGAGCCTGGAAGTTTGGTGTTGGAAAATATTTGTTTTTAAAAAAGCCCCCTGAATAAGTAAACCCAAAACATCCATCTATTTCAAAGTAGCTAATTGCTGTGTAAAATATAATCTATAATTTGAAGAATCAGGTTTGGTGCTTTGTGCATAATTAACATTCAAAATGAAGAGAGTGATTGGAGTGATGATGTCTAATAAGAAGTTAAAACATTAACACTGAAGAACTATAACTGTACTTTGAGTTTTAAAAAACCTAAAAACTAATGACATTGTTTTCTTATTAAAAAAACACTAATACTCCATTTGAAATGTTTATGAGATAGATAAATCAACTGATTTGTAAAATTGACCTTTTGACGTTAGAGATGATATATGCCTTGTTGCCTATGGATACCTGCTAGAATTTATAATTACATACTTTTAAACATTTAATTCAGTAATATTTCAGATTGATTTTCACCTCATCATTTTCCAGATATCATGCCCTGAGAGCAGTTTTTACCTTTGCCCTTGAAATCACTTTAATAAAAATCAGTTACATTTCCATTTCCTAGAAGTTTGAAGAATGTCACCAGAATTTCAGGTAAAAATGAATTCTTGTCTGCTTATTTTGTATTGTAAAATTCGTGCTCTTCATTATTTTAGAAAATTCTACATCAGGGGTGATATTGAATGTAAAATTTTATATTTTAAAACACCAAAGATCATACTGAAATTTAAAAAAATGGATTTCAGAATTTTAAGTGCTTATATTTCAAGCTCCTACACATTTCATTTATTTTGTGTTTCCTTCCCACGAAGCCACAGAAGTTGACTTGAGTAAGGTCAATACGTCCAGTTATTTCATTTGTAACATTTTTGTTCACACCCCAAAATCAAATTGTTCATATTCTGAAAACTAAATCATTTTATGTTTATCAATATTTCAATGATTCCCCATATTCTCTCTAGTTCCTAAATTACTGACAAGCTATGACATGCCAAGTTGACATTTAAATGTGAAAAACAGAAGCAAAAAAGGCAATTTCTCAAGTAGAAGTCATCTATCCATGCTGAAATAAGATCTTGTCCTCTAGGGTTGACTCTCACCTCGCCTTATGCTTCCTGTATGTTTCAGTTTGTGGCTTTGACTTACATGGGTTAACATTGCCCACAAGCTAAAGTCAGGATCAGATGAGCATGGTAGAAGGTACCAGGTCCTCCTGCTAAATCACCATGCTGCGTTCAGTCAAGAACAGAACAGGCTTTCCTGAGTCTCTGTCTTTCCTGGGGTTTTGGGTGAGAAAATAACTGAGTGTAAGAAAGACACATGCATCAGCATTGTTCTTGAAACCTTTTGCATGCCAATCAGGGCAAAATGCTTTTTTAATATTCCTGCTAACATGGGCCCAGGAGAGAAGAGTCAGTCTTGTATTTTCCCAAAGGTCAAAATATCAAGAGATGGGAAATCCCTCCACAGAACAACCTTATTATCAAGGCTAAGGCAAGCACCTGGGGAATTAATAGCTGACATACCTCATTTTAAACATCTACCATATGTTCATGGAAAATATAGCCATGTTACTTATCACTTTCTGTTTTCATTTCACTGGTTTATGTTTTGCCTTGAATAAAAACTGCATGAAAACACAGTCTTACATTACCAGGTATACATCTCCTCCATCGAATAGCTCAATAACATTTTTAGTGTTTTATTTATGCAAACAAAAATGCTCCTCAAATCAGTGCAGGTTGAACTGCTTGAAGAATGCTGTTTGAATTCCAGGATGCCGAAGTCGTTTCTAACATCACTCAGGAGCAGATACTCCCCCAAAGGCCTGCGACTGCCTTTTTCCATTCTTGGTTTTTAAATCACGTATCTGTGTTTTGGTGTTCTTTAAATTTATTCAAAGTAGAATCATGAAACTTCTTAAGGCAAAGCCGTGGGTTCATGAAAAATGAGTTTTTTTTCAGAGTTCCATGATTTTACTGAACACCTACCATGTGCTAAGGGCTCTACACACACACACACACACACACACACACACACACACTCTCTCTCTCTCTCTCCCCGCATTCATTTTCCCCTTCATGACAACACTCTGAAATCAATATTCCCAGCCCTATCTTACAGAAACTGAGCTGCTGAGAAGGCAAGTTATGTGCTCAAGGTCACAGAGCTAGTGTGTGGCAGTGCTAGGAATCCAACTGGGCTTTTTTTTCATTCAACTGTTTGTTGTTTTGGCTGCCCCATAATAGGTGATATTTATGTGCACAGCCACTCCCAGGGTGAGTCCAAGGTGATATGACATTAAGAAAGCAAATATGTAGACAGAAGGAATAAGTTCAGGAGATCTTCTGAACAACATGGTGACTATAGTTAATAACAATGTACTGTCTACTTGAGAATTGCTGAGAGTGTAAATGTTAAGTATTATTACTACAAAAAATAAGTGTGTGAAATGATATACGTGTTAATTAGCTTGTATAGCATTCCACATGTATACATATTTCAAAACATCATATGCACATCATAAATATACATAACTTCTATTTTTCAATTAAAAAATAGATACATTAAAAAAAAGAATTTCCATTAAGACTTTGGATAAAATAATAAGGGAAATTAAAAGGAAAAGAGAATTAATTGTAAAGTGATTAAAAAAAAAGAAGAAAGGAAATGGAAATGCAAGTGGGTGAAAGTGGTTTGTTCTGGGCATGACTATATCCATATGTATACACTCATACATACGTATCATCAGAAACATCAGTTCTTAAATACTACGTCACACCACAACTGATGGAGACTGAGGGCGCTATACCTTCATGCCTAGAAACCAAGAGAGTAGTAGATCTAAGGGTTGCGACTGGATTGTTTATAAATTTGCTGAAAGTAATTTACAGATTAGTAGAAAATGATCATTTTTTTGGTTTTCTAATATGATCCGTGGAGACATGTAATTCAATTCACTGTTTATTGACCACCTCTTATGGGCATGGGATACAAAGAGAAGTAAAACACAACCCCTGCCTTCAAACACTTAAAAACTCAATTAGGTGTTCTAAGGATACAAATAACAATCAATAATATAGTTTTAGAATGAAAACTCAGTTGAAGAAAAGCAGACTTTTCAAGAACGTTTTATATCGTTGTTTAAAACCAGGCTTCTCATGGCATCAATATTAAAGAAAAGGATTTAAGTCAAATCCATAAAACATATAGCAACAAATGAGGCACACTGAAACACCAACTAAAAAGAATCCTGTTGATTGGAAGGAATGGGGAAATAATGTGGCAAAGTGCTTAAGAGCATAGATTTTGACATCAAATAGAATCCAGTTCAAGTGCCCAGCTGAATTTATTATTCCTGTGACCTTGGCTAAGTCCTAGGATCATCATCTATAAGAAGGAATAATAATAATACCTGCATCCTAGAGTTGTCATATCAAAGAAGAGAATCCTTACAATAAAGTACTTAATAGCACAGTGCCTCGCTATAGCAGTCAACTCATACTATTAATAAATATCAATAAATAACAACTCATCATCTAATAGCCACAAAGGGTCCACTGTGTTACTATAAAAGCTGTTACAGAAGGAAGTAGCCTTTTATTTGTAGAACTCCCCATCTCAAATTCCTTAAGGTAAAATTTAGGAAAGCCTGATTGATCTTTACCTTCTTAAGTGATTTCTAGCAATCAGAGCTTTAGTGATCACAGGCCACACAGCGAAGTGCACTCAGCATCAAAAGTCTAGCCAGAGAAGAGCCCAAGCAAGCAACCCTAATTCCACTCCATTCACTGCGTACTGATCAACTATTATGTACAAAATACTGCACTTAGGACCTAAAATTACCCAAGTTGAAAATGTTCCCTCTTTAGCCCTCTAGAAGGGTGCATGCTCTACAGCTACATAATTTTATCATGTAATAAGTTTTGATCAGTAGTTTTCTTTTGTTGAAATCATGGACTAAATGTATTTGGCAAGATGATACGTGACACACAAAAACTTCTCAACAATTAATCCATGTTTCTTCTCAGCAACACAAATCTGTTTCTGGTCTTGAGGCTGATTTCTTTGGCATTGACAACAACAACAATAACAATAAGGATTAACCTTTTGTTAAGTGTGTAAGACGTGCCAGAGACTGTGTGTTGGGTGATTTACATGTTTGCTAATCCTCAGAGTAATTTACAGATGGCGAATCCGGAGATGTGAAATGACCTGCCTGAGGTAACCCTGTCAGGAGCAGCAGAATCTGGACGAGATGAATCCAGGCCAGACTGGCTCCGGGATCCGCGCTCTTATCACTGCGCCACACTGGCATCGCTACTGCAGGCGCCCAAGTGTGCTTTGTACCGGCGTCTTGTTTTTTACATGGATCATTCTATGTTGAAATGTTAAGAAAATGTACTAATTGTCCAAATAATGCAGATTAATTGTAAAAAATTTAGGAAAGACAGAAGAGCAACAAGAAAACAAATTAACTCCCAAATAATTCCCCATTCAGAAAGGGCACAGCAAGTATTTTGTGTCATTACCTCCCCAAACTTTTCCCTATATATATTTGAGTTTGTATGATTTTTACCAAAAAAATGTGTTCATAGCGCTTGTACTATTTTCTAACTTGCTTTTTAAAGATGTATGAACATTTTCCCATATCAGTAAATACATCTCTATTACATTCTTTTTAAAATTATTTATTTATTTGTTTGTTTATTTATTTCAGAATATTATGGGGGTACCAACGTTTTGGTTACATGGATTATTACTTCTGTACAGTTTGAGTCCAAGTTTTAAGTGTGTCCATCACCCAGATAGTGTGCATTATAGCCATTAGGTGTGAATTTACCCATCCCCTTCTTCTCCCTCCCACCTGCTTGATTTCCATTGAATTTTACTACCATATGTACACATGAGTACTGATCATTTAGTTCCAATTTTATAGTAAGTACATGTGGTGTTTGTTTTTCCATTCTTGTGATACTTCACTCAGGAGGATGGTCTCCAGTTCCATCCAGGTTGTTATAACTATTATGTTCTTGATGGCTGCATAATGTTCTACCATGTAGACTCATCACAATTTGTCAAATTTGTTTCCAATTACTAGACAGATTGCTTTCAATGTTATGGCTAAAATAAACAACACTGTAATCAATATCTACCTACTCTCTTGTTCATTAGATTATTAACTTTTTAGGAAAACTGCTAGAGGTGGAAATGAAGGGTCAAAGGTATGCATTTTTTAAGGTTTTTGATTCTTCAAGGCTATACAGGTTGAAAATCCGAAATCCAAAATGCCCCCAATTTTGAAACTTTTTGAGCATTGATATAATGCCATAAGTAGAAAATTCCACACCTGACCTATGAGTCTCAGTCAAAACACAGTGAAAACTTTGTTTTGTGCACAAAATTATTAAAAATATTGTATAAAATTGCCTTTAGGCTAGGTATATAACAAGTGTATGAAACAAATTTTGTGTTTAGATTTGGGTCCCATCCCCAAGATATCTCCTTATGTATCAGTAAATATTCCAAAATCCCCCCCCCCAAAAAAAATCTGAAATCCAAAACACTTCTGGTCTCAAGCATTTCAGATAAAGGATGCTGAACCTGTATCCACATAGCCACTCCCCAGCATAATGTTCTCCCACATCCCTGCCAACATTGGTGCTATCATTCCTTTTGATGTCTACCAATCTGATAGGTGAAAACTGGCATCATTTTAATTTTTATTTCCTTGAGTACTAGTAAGGATAAATATTTCATGGTTACTGATCATTCACATCTTTCATTAATGAATTACTTACAGTGGAGTTGCATCATATGCATGCTTAATTAAATTGTATACACTCAGCAACATAATAATTTAAATCTAATTAAAATTATTCTCAAGTTATATTTTACATAATCCTCTTTATTATATAAAGTCTATCAAATTTTACATTTATAAATATGTATTGCCCTAAAGGATTATATACAAAACCCCTTACATAATATGAATGTTATTGGAAATTTAGGAGATTTTTCCTTAATAGCTTTGAAAATTCTTCACTTTTCATTTCATACTCTAATTCAGAATATTTATGAAAAAGTTGCACCTCACCAAGTTTTGAAAAAAGATGTGGCTCTACTGTGTTAAACCTCCAATTCATTTTGGGGGTACTTTTCTCTAATTTATTTATAAGAGTTCTTTACGTATCAAAAATATTAACCTTTACTTAGCCACATATCTATTGTGACTATTTCCCTTTAGTTTGTCATTTGTCTTTTAATTTTATTTATGGTATTTCTTGCCATACGGAAAGAAAATTTAATTTTTTAATAGTCATATCTAACAGTTTTCTGCCCTGAGAGCATGCTCAGAAAGACTTCTTTAACTTAAAATTACATAACTATCTAACTATACTATACGCCAGCAATTTTCTTGTTTTCTTTCTTCTTCTTTTTTTTTTTTAAGAGACAGGACTTGCTGTGTCATCCAGGCTGGAGTGCAGTGGCACAGTGATAGCTCACCTCAAACTCCTGAGGAGCTCAAGCTATACTCCGACCTCAGTCTCCTAAAGTGTTGGCATTACAGGCATGAGCAACCATGCCCAGCTCGTTTTATTTCTTATCTCACAATTTTTAATTCATTACGAATCTTATGACATAATCCATTCTGTTTTCTCCCTTTTGAGGTGTCATCTTCATTTTAAGGCAAATTCTTACATAAACTTTGGTATGTTTCTATACTTTTTCTTCTCTTCCACTGACAGGTACCTTCATTTCAGTGCCAGTTTTAAAGCCGTCTTAATTACTATAGTTTTATCTTGCAAATTAATTAAAGTAGGGCAATATCCCATCTTTACTGCTCTTTAAAAAAATCTTAAACCATATTAGCACATTTATTCTTCGAAATAAAACTTAGAGTAACTTTTGTCAGGCTTATCCTCCAAAACTTCTTTCAAAGATTTTAATGTGTAAATTGGGGAAAACTGATATCTTTACAATATATCCCTCCATTTATTCAAGTTTTCTTTTATGTCTCTCAATTTCATTTGTCATTTTCTTCAAATATTATATAAATAAGACATTACCTCTTAAAGTTATTATCTGCTATTATGTATTTTGTTATGACTTCATCTTTTTAACGCATTCTTTTACTGTGGACTGGGAGTTACACCAGCAGTCAGCTTTCCTGGTTCTTACGCCTTTGGACTTGAACTGAATGCTTTCCTGGTTCTCCAACTTGCAGATGGGCCTTCTCGTCCTTCAGAATTGCACAAGCCAATTCCCATAATAAATCTTTTACATATCTCTCCATTGGCTCTGTTTCTCTAGGGAACCCTGATTAATACATACAAATTTCAAGTAACTCTATTTACCATGCTGTGCATTAGATCTCCAAAACTTATTTATCCTGCATAACTAAAACTTTGTACCCTTTGACCAACATCTCCCCTTCCCCTAACCCCCAGCCTATGGCAACCACTATTCTACTCTCTGCTTCTGTGAGTTCAACTTTCTTAGAATCCACACATAAGTGAGGTCATGAGTATTTGTTTTTCTGTGCCTGGCTTATTTCACTTAACATAATGTCTCCAGCTTCATCCACGTTGTTGCAAATGACAGGATTTTCTTCTTTTCTTAGGGCTGATTAAAATTCCATTGTGTGTGGAACATTTTCTTTATTCATCTTCAATGGACACTTAGGTTGATTCTGTATCTTAGCCCTTGTGAATAATACTGCAATGAACATGGGAGTGTAGCTATCTCTCCGACATACTGATTTCACTTCCTTTGGATATATACCCAGAAGTGGGAATGCTGAATGGTACAGTAGTTCTACTTTTTAATTTTTTGAGGAACCACCATACTGTTTTCCATACTGGCTATACCAGTTTACATTCCTACCAACAGTGTGCAAGGATCTATCTCTTTTCTCCACAACCTTGCCAACAATTGTTATCTCGTCTTTTTGATAATAACCATCCTAACAGGTATGAATGAGGTGAAATCTCATTGTGGTTTTGATTTGCATTTGCCTGATGATTAGTGATGTTGAGAAGTTTTTCATACACCAGTTTGTCATTTGCATGCCTTCTTCAGAAAATGTCTATTCAGGTCCTTTGCCCAATTTTTAATTGGGTTATATGTTTTCTTGCTATTGAGCTGTCTGAGTTCCTTATACATTTTTGGATATTAACTCCTTATTAGCTGTGTGGTTTGCAAATATTTTCTTCTATTCTATAGGGTGTCCCTTGTTTCCTTTGCTGCACAGAAGCTTTTTATTTTGATGCAATCCCATCTGTCTAGTTCTGCTTTTGTTGCCTATGTTTTAGAGTCACATCCAAAAAAATCATTGCCCAAACCAATGTCAAGAAGATTTTTCCCCAGGTTTTCTTCTAGTATTTTATGGTTTTGGTGGTTATGTTTAAGTCTTTAATCCATTTTGAGTTTGTTTTTGCATATGGTGTGAGATAAGGGTCCAATTTCATGCTTCTGCATGTGGATTCCAATTTCCCCAATACCATTTATTGAAGAGACTATTCTTTCCCTACTGTGTGCTCTTGTATGTTTGTGGAAGATCAACTGACTTGCATAGATTTATTTCTGGGCTCTCTATTCTAGTTAATTGGTCTGCATGCCTGTTTTTATGCCAGTACCATACTGTTTTGATTACTATTTCTAAGAAAAATGTTATTGAAATTTTGATAAGGATTACATTGAATCTGTAGATTGTTTTAGGTAGTATGGAAATTTTAACAATATTAATTCTTCCAATTCATGAACATGGGGTATCTTCCCATTTATCTGTGTTTTCTTCAGTATCTGTCATTAGTGTTTTATAGATTTCAGTGTACAGGTCTTTCACTTCCTTGGTTAAATTTTTTCCAAGTATGTTATTGTTTTTGATGCTATTGTAAATGGGATTGTTTTCTTAATTTCTCTTATGGATAGTTCATTGTTAATGTATAGACACACAATTGATTTTTGTATGTTGATTTTGTATTCTGCAACTTTACTGAATTTGTTTATTAGTTCAAAAAGTTTCTTGGCGGCATCTTTAGGATTTTCTATATATAAGATCATGTCATTTGCAAATAAAAACAATTTTATTTTCTTCTTTCTGATTTGAATGTCTTTTATTTCTTTTTCTTACTTAATTCCTCTAGATAGGACTTTCAGTACTATGTAGAATAGAAATGGTGAGAGTGAGCATTCTTGTCATACTCATGATGTTAGAGGAAAAGCTTCCAACTTTCTTTTTACTGTTGGGTAGTATGTTAGCTATGAGCTTATTATATATGGCCTTTATTATGTCAACATACATTCCAACAAATGCTTTTTCTGCATCTATTGTGATGATCATGTGATTTTTATCTTTCATTCTATTAATGTGGTATATCACATTCATTGATTTACATATGTTGAACCATCCTTGCATCCTAGGGATAAATCCCACTTGACCATGGTGTGATCTTTTTAATGTGTTGTTGTATTTGATTTGCAAGTATCTTGTTGAGGATTTTTGCATACATGTTCATCAGGGATATTAGCCTGTAATATTCTTTTCTTATAATGTCCTTGTCTGGCTTTGGTATCAGGGTAATGCTGACTTTATAAAATGACTTTGGAAGTGTTCCCTCTTCTTCAATTTTTTGAAAGAATCTGAGAGTTGATGTTGTTTCATCTTTAAATGGTTGGAAGAATTCACGAGTGAAGCCCTCAGGTCATGGGATTTTCTTTGTTCAGAGATTTTTAATTGCTGATTCAATCTCCTTACTAGTTATTGGTCTACTCAGATTTTCTATTTCTTCGTGATCCACTCTTGATGGGTTTTATGTTTCTAGGAATTTATCTGTTTCTTCGAGGTTATACAATTTGTTGGTGCATAATTACTCACAGTAGTCTCTTATGATCCTTTGTATTTCTGTGGTATCAGTTGCAATGTCTCCTCTTTCATTTACAGTTTTATTTATTTGATTCTTTTCTCCTTTTTCCTTAGTTAGTCCAGCTAAAAGTTTGTCAATTTTGTTTATCTTTTCAAAAAACTTACTCTTAGTTTCATTACACTTTTCTACTGTTTTTCTTCAGGGAATTTGTGATTTTTTTCTGTTATATTCTTGATTCCACTGTTATTGTATTTGTACTTAGCTTTCTTAAGAAAGCCCACCTGTTGGTCCTCCATTCTCTGTTGTCCATATCATCACTTTCCTTCTCATTTTCTTTTTATCTTTTTGTCTTTCTCTGCTCCATCATGGGAGATTTGTTCAAATGTGTCTTTCTTCATCACATTCTGCTTTTCTGCAGGATCAATTCTGTTCTTGACTGTTCTCAATGCGTATTTTAATCTTGCTCTTGTGCTTTTAGCTTCCTTTTCATCTTTTTCATCTTTTCCTGTTTGCTTTTTATCTTCTCCTGTTTTTTATCTCATCATTTCATTTTCCATCCTATACTTCTGCCTTTTCATAAAGGCCTTGTTTTCTTGTAATATAATATTCTGATTATTTCTTCTGGATCTTGAATTAGAGCATCCTCAGATGTGTTATTTGCTTTATTCTGAGTGGACGTAGTGCTTGGAAAAGTGAAATTTGCAGTCTTCACAGCTAATATTTTTTTCCATCCATGTCCCACTTCCCACAATAGCTTTCTCATAAGCACTACATCTATTAGAATGCCCTGTGCCACTGTTAACATCCCCCTACTTTCTGTTCATTTGCTTCCTGAGAATTTCAATATCTGTTTGTTGTAGAAAGGTGACAGCTGAAGTGTAAGGGAAATGATACTCTCTCAGAGCAGCTCCCAAGGGCTAGACAGGGGTTCCTGCTCAGATTTCTGGTTGGCACAATTCCTGGTTCACTAGGTCAGCAGGCAGATGGTGACAGAGCTGTGAAGCATATTCTTACCTCTCACCATGCTAATTCTTTTCTGTAGGAAAGAGGGATGTGCTAGGAGTTGAAGCTCCATATGCCTTATAAATAAGGCCTTTTCTCCCCCAATTCTATCAGTATTGGTTTCTAGTGCTATTGTAATTTTTTTATTTATTGTGTTTTCATGGGCATTAAGCAACAAATTGGGAAGAAATCGTACTGAGAGCTGCTAGTTAAATCCATTTTGATACGGTGTCTGTTACCCCAGATTTTCACATCATTTTATTTTGGAGATGATCAAGTCTTGCTACTCATTAGCAAAAGTTAACCTTGTTTTGTATTCTTGGGTTTCACATCTCTCCCTAGTTAAACATAATCCTGCCTTCTGTATTCAGCTATAGCATCCAGGGTAGCCTTTATTTAGCCAATGTCTCAGCGCCAAACTTTCTCTTCAGCACTCTGCTTTTGGATGTTAGGATTAGGACATTACAAACTGCATTTCTGCTTTTCCCCCAGGCTCCCTGTTAGAGACAGTGACATTAGGGAGCACTAGAGGAAGACTGGAAGGCAGGAAGAAGAAGAATTTTCTCTTTCTTGTGCTCTTAATGTTCCACCCACATTGCCCTGGCACAGATATTTCACTCTGGTGGCTACAGTTGGTTCCATTCTCCAGTTTCCTATAGCACTCCCAGCACCAACTTCATCATGCTGACTTAGAGGTAAACTGGATGAGTTTGGCAAGACCCCTCCATAGAGATCTGAGGCCCAGCTCCTGAGGTACCAGTACAAGAACTAGCTAGGTGGTACTATTTCTCAGAGGACTGAGTCTCAAACTCTACAAAGCTCCTCCTCTGACCCTCTAGGATCTGCTGTCCCCAGCCTCTCCCTTCTGTCCCTGAGCCCTGGAAATAGTAATAGTTTTCAAAAGCATTATCTTGTTTTTTTCTGTGTGTTTTGTTTTGCTTCTTCAGGTTACTAACACCAATTTATCCAAATGCCTATACTGAATTCTCTTTGTTAAAATAACTAGCATGATTCCTGTTTTCCTCACTGGACCATGCCTGTTACACAGGATGCTCTCACAAAATGTGAGTGTACACATTGCAGGAAACTAGGCCAAGAGGTGTGGGAGGTGTGACTGGGATATGCTTTGGTGGTGGTAAAATGTACACCAAAAGAAATAAAACTTTCTGGAGTACAGTGCTGCAAGATCATTGAGTGTGGGGTGGGGTGTGAGAGGGAAAGAGTGCATACAATGAAGTGGGAAAGGGAGAAAAAAGAAGATTACAGAGTTAAAGATAAGCTTCTAAAACTTAGAAACTCTACCTATTGCAAGCCCTTCTTGGGGTAGGGTGACGTTGGTTGTGAACTTTCCAAAGGGAAGTCAAAATCAGGTTATGGTTCTTTCAGGGGCTGGAGTGAAGTTACGGTAAAACCAATGAACTAAATAGTCACTGAAAATGAGACCAAGTCTGTTATAGGTCATGTATTAAAATGGTAAAACTTTGGTGGCAAAGAAAAGGCAAGTCAACTGCAGGGCTAAAAGTCCCTCATATCCTTCTCTGTTCATAATGATCATTCTCATCTGATCTAAATGAATCTCAACTATGATTAGTTTTTTTCAAACAGTTGATTCAACCACCAAACTCATCACTGGGGTTGAATCAAAGAAGACATAACACTCAGTTTTTCTGTTGAGAATACTGTTTGCACCGATCATCAGATCTATATAAAATTTTGGTTGAGCTTTTTTACAATTTTTTGATGGATATAATGTTGTACTTTAGAAATGCTCACACATCTTACAGAAATACCATCTTAGACTCTTAAAAATGTCACAGTTATGTAGGATAAGTAAGTCTCATGTACAACGTGGGGACTATAGTTAATAATATTGTATCATATACAGGAAATTTGATGAGAGTAAATTTAGGTACTCTTAGAAAGTAAGGTAGGTAACTATATGAGATGACGGATATGAAAATTTGCTTGACTGAAATAATCACATGTATATGTATCAAAACCTCATGTTGTACACCTTGCATATATGCCATAAAAAATAAATTTAAAAATGCCAGATACTTATTATTATCCAAATGGGTCATATCAGATTCTTTCTTGAGGGGAGGGTACTTTATCCTTTGGGAAACCTCAAATTGACATGTTTTCTTTGTTCATCAATTTCCTAATTGTATTGGAAATACGCATTCAGTGACAATGAATGTTAGCTGACATTCCTGTCATTTGGCTTGGGAAACCTTTCAGACACAGCAAAAATATCGTCATTTCTTACAAGTGTCCTCTCTAGACAATTGTTATGACTTTATTTGTTATAATAGATAACAGTTGTAAGGAAAATAGTTTGTCTTGGCCCAACACTGAATATTCCAAGGCACACTGCATAACTCATTACATAGTGGATTTGTGGAAAGAAGGAAAAGATTTATTAAAGTAGAAATTCACAATAAATAACCATTAGCTATGGAAATATCTTCAAACAATAACCACCAACCATTCCCCCATATGATGATAACTCTTTTCTCTCTTCAATGAGATGTTTAACATTTGGCAGGACCCCAAAACAACAATTTGTATTCATCTAACTATTTCCAAAGCATTTTAAGAAGGTGAATTCATTATCTCTTATAATATAATCCTAAATTGTTTACTACTAGATAATCCTATTCCTTCTTCATGGAAGAAGACATTAAAGAAATATACAGAGGAAAACATTATTGTAAGAAAGTAAAAAAGGCCAGCAGAAAAAAAATGGGCTTCCAATTTATAAACATTTAGACCTACCAGTTAATACAAAGACAGCCAACTCCTATAAAGACATCTTTAATTAATCCTTTCATTGTCAAACTTCAAAATGCCACCATTAGAATCATATTTCTTCTTATCTTCAATGGTTGGTATTTCCCACATCTACTGACTCATTAACCATCAGAAAACATGCTAAACACTTACAAAGAATCACGCTGTTTGAGAGTTGACAAGTCAAGGTACTACTAGAGAGGTTACGTGAACACTTATAGACAATTGGGGATAGATCCAAACTAGAGCTCATGGTTTTCCAATTAATTTTCAGTCCAACATGATTTCTGCTCCCATTGTCATGACCCAGCTGCCCTTTCATTGTGCAATTGAACCAACCCTACCATTCCTATGTTCATTATAGTATTTACGGTTGAAAATATTAGAGAATTAGGCTTGGCCTAGGTTTGACTTGGGAGGAGAGTTAGCTCTGACTGCAACTGCCTAAGGCCCAGATATTTCTCCACCCAAGGTTTCTTTACTTCTCCTAAGTCATCAAAACTCTTCCCTAAGATCTTCTAAGTGGAAATGACTGTTACCATCGGTCTAATCATATAAATTTAACTGCTATTACAACTGGGGTGGTATTACTGCATTTTAGTTACTACTGGCAAACTCTGATTTGGAAGACTATGTGCTATATTTCACATAATGGACTAGTTTAATTGCTGGTTTGTCAGCAATTATTTCATGGTTGCCAGATATTTACTGAATACTATATGACAATTGTTTCTGCAGTGTAAGTATAGTGCAGCAACATGCGACTTGTTTGTTTCCTCCACTAGGTTGTAGGCTACCTGAAGGCAGCGCATTGAATCTTCATCTTTAAGCAGAGTTCTTATTTTTCTACACATTCTCAAAGAACACAGTTTGATTTAAAATTTAAATCTACCGGTTAAATGAATGCATGAATCCACACTTTGTGAAATCTGTGGGAAAAAAATTAACTTTGTCTAATATCAAATCAGCCAACAGAGCCAGTGTAGAAATTATAAATTTGTTACTATTAAAGTAGATGGCAAATTTTAGTGCCTGAGTTGTAAATATAGTCTCTTGTTCACCTAAATCATTTTCAAAGTACCTCTTTTTGGCATATCTGGAAATTTTTTTTTGAAATAATTGTTTTGGTTTGGATTTTTCCTTAGCAAAGGAAGTAGTTGAAAAAGAAAAATGAAAAAAGGCACTGGCATGTACAGTTTATTTGTGTAGCTTTTTTTACAGCTTTGAGATATAATTCACATACCATACAATGCACTCATTTAAAGTGTACAATTTGATGTTTTTAAGTACGGTGTAGATTTTTGAAAGAAGCAAAAACTTACTGTTTTTAGTATAACACTTTAAAAGTGTGAGTGCCAGAAAGGTAGGTATGCTTTTCAGAAAAAAATATCCTGATATTGAGAGCTATTAAGATAAAATTTTTTCTGAGGGAGAATTTGAAGCTCTGAAAATCTAGAAAATGTAAATCTAATATGTGCTAAACATAAGACTGTAAGGATTTTTACTGGAATGAATAAATGAATGTGAGTTCTTTGCCTCTTTATTTTCCATGAATCAAGGGCATGTATAACTATTTTTCAGCCTTACCTCATGAAAGCTTTGAGCTTTCCCTTCATGTTAAAATATATTATTTAACATTTGAGTATGTCAACACCACATTAGGCACTTTAAAGAACAGAATTAGCCATGCTTCCTACTCAAGGGACTTGTCTACTAAGTATCAGACTAAAGCAAAACGCTCTAGTATTCCCTCACATCAAGCAATCCATAGAGTGAAATTTTCCCTTAATTCTTCCATAAAATCAATGAGATTTTTCTTTTTTTAATACAAACTCAAAGGAACAGTCTTTGATTTAACATACACCTTTAGAAGTTCTGTTTGGGCACATTCCACATGTTATTCTTTTATCATGGGACAGAATCAGTGACTACATCTAACATTAGACCTATTAAATGTGGTTTTTATCACCAAGCAACAGGAAATCCCATTTTCACTGATGCTGCTATCACCCATATGATTGTAGGTGGGACATTTAAACAAACAAGGGAGCTTATTTCTCTCATGCATCTTCATTGTGTACACTAACTAAATAAGGCAGATAGTATAGTTCAGCGAGAGAGCCTGAAGAAAATAAATATAAAATGCTTTGGTCTAGACATACTTTTGCATTGTAATAGCTGGAGGTTAAAATTTTAATTACGCTGTAGTCTAGGACACTTTGTGAATGTTAGAAATATAACGTAAGTACAAGGTACAAACTCTTAAAGCTATCAAGCTATGCTCTCTATAAGATGAATAAAAGTACATATTAAAGTGTCAATTTTCAATTGACTTTTTTAGTCACTGAATTACTAATTTGCTTTGTTTATAGTTTTATTAGAGGCTCTTTAAATTTTTGATCTACTAGATTGACTCTGCTTGGATAAATACAGTATAATCAACTAGATTAATTAGTCAAATTAACTTCCTCCAGTATACTTAGAACTTGAAAAGTTCATAATGTTCAAATTAATAATTCAGCATTGGTTCCCCAGGTCTTTTCTAAAACTAGATTTAATAGTGGCAAGAGTTACAAATTCAGAAATATTATAATGAAGCAGGCAGATGTACATTTTGAAACAGTGCTCCAATGGATATTAAAACATCCTAAATAAACTCTTGCTACAGTTTGATTTGGTGATATGAATTTTTGAAAAAAATAATGAAATGACAATTATGAGCATATAATGTTTTCTAAAAGATCTCAAACCAAGTTAACTTACTTTTACAAAAATCACAATATTTTATGTGTTTCTCAGAGATCTGGAACAAACTACTTTGAGAAGTCAACTTGTTGACATTTGTCTTTTTCCATAAATGATATTATCAATATATTGGTTCAGAGATATATTTGGGGATGTTTGGCCCAGATGGTTCTCTCAGAGTACCCATCGAATCAAGGGTGACATTTCATGGACAAAGAGGTCTTGCCTTAAGATATCAGGCCTTGAAACAGGATCTCTGAATTCTCTCTACCAGAGAATGTAGTGCTTTCTCAGAACAAATACTCATGAAATTAGATAATTTCATTCTGCAAACAATCTGGAAAAGATTTGGTGAAAGAGGAAGATGGGGAGGGAAGAGGGTGATTTGAGGAATCTACTCAGGTTTTCTAGCACGGATTTTGAATTTTGCCTTGAGATGTTTAGAATTGAAATAATCAAAAGGTAATCACATTACCTAACTTTGAATAGAAAATGTAAACTAATTCCAAATTCTCAATATCTACCCTTCCTGCTAAAACTATGAGTCTCCCTAATGGACACAGAACATATAATGAAAACTTAAATAACTCAATTCCACCAATAATTCTTACAAATTTTCTGTAGCTGAGGATTTTCATACAGTCACCTTATTTTCATAAACTGGCAGCAAAATGCCAATGTCAAGGTAGTAGAAGGAGTTATGGAAAGATGGGCATACCAATAAAATTATTCAAAACCAGAAGTAGGTGAATTATTGGTAAGATTTTTTTCCAAATGATATGGAAGGAAATCCATGAAAGAGTTCAATTCTGGAATCTTTTCCTATTTTGTAATTATTATATTTAAATGAGGCAAAAAGAAACTCTGAGAATTCCAGTAGTTAAATAATCCATCTATGGCTTCTTTGACCTTTGGCTAAGACCAAGTGTAGTCTCTGTTCTTATCAGTTTAAATAATCCACCTACCATACTTTCATTTAAAAAAAAAATATTGACCCACTTGTCCAAAGTCTCCTGGGGCATTAAATGTAAGAATAAATAGCAAGATCATTCCTTATACTTCTTTTTTATGTTCTAACTGGTATATGGATCTCTCAGTATATTTCCTCAAGGTGACGAATAAATGAAATGGAAGCATTTGTTTAAAGAAAAAAGGGTAAACATAAGCAGGAGTGATGCAAAGTTTGCAATCTGATGGTTTTAAGGATGATTTCAAAAGATCATTTTAGTCTGGTTACCTCATTTGTAAATAACCAATATCACCTCCCAGATATTATAGATATTAAAAGATAGTGGCTGTGTATATGTGCTACAATATCAAGCAGACCAGTTTGGGGTTAAGCATTTTCATCAATTTCAAAAGTCAAACTCATGTAATCCATTGTAACTGAATCTATAAATGTCTTCAGGGAAATTCAGAAGACAGGATTAAAAGTTTTTCAGCCCAAAGGGTACCTTATACTGAAGTTCTCACAGAATGTCAGAATGCTTTGAAGTATGGTACTAATAGAGAGAAATTATATAATTATGTATATGTAAATGTAGATGTTGTTATGAACAGAATTTTAGAATGATAGCCTCGTCACCAGGATCAAACAGAAGCTCACACCAGCTACCTCCATAAGGTGTGAAGTTGAGATGATTTTCAGGGTCACAATAAAGCCAAAGTAATTTTAGATTGAACACTTTGTTTTCCAAAAGAAAAAAAAAAGTATGCACATCTCTATTCATGATGTGTGTGTGGGTGGTATAGTTTTGAGAACTTAAGGAGAGTGGTGCTTGGTATAACCTAGGCAGCGAGGGAAAGCATTTAAAAATACTGTCAACGATTCTGGCAGGAAAGACTGTAAAAATATACTGTAGACTCAAACATAAGTGAGCTGGTTAAAAAAAGAAAAGAAACTGCAAATGAAAACTTCAAAACTTCTACCCCCATGATGAAATAAATTACATAAAGGAGGAAGTTAGCAAGGGTTTTCATATCCACCGTTTACCTAATTTCAAAAGCCCAGTTCTTAGCAAATTTTCTTTTCAAATCTGAGGATTCAGTATTCAGCCACATGTAATTGGTCGGATAGTCTTAGCATATTTTGTGAAATCATTTATAAGACTACCAAATGTCTTGGGAACTTTTTCCTCTAATCACTCCTGAATCCGTCCTAATTGGTTTTAAATTATTCCATTCGTAATGGTAAATTTTTATTACAAACATGTTTTTTACTCCAATTTAAACACAGATATGTCAGTTTGAAGTTGAAATAATTAGATCCTACATGGTTTTTCATGCAGCACATTATTATATTATATCAAAAATCCTATCCCATCATGAAAAAGATGTGAAAGGTTTATATAAATTCCAAGTTAATTTATTTCTTTAAATGGCTCCAGGGGTGGGGAACCTGCGGCCTTCTGATTTCAAGATTGTTCTTTTTTAAGCACCAAAGGAGGCAAGAAAAGCTTCATCTTTCTCTGTTGCACCCCTTTTAATGAAAGGATTTGTTCTGTAAAATTTGGATTCGGTCAAAAGGCCGCAGTCAAGGATCCAGAAGGCCACACGTGGCCCCAAGGCCGCAGGTTCCCTCCTCTACAGCATCCCTTTTAAAGTGTGTTTTTTCTTTTTAAAATCTTTACATGAATAATATTCAGCATCATGGACCTTGAACACTGATGATTCTGGCTAACGCTTTTATCCTTTGCTTGAAATTACAAGATCAGTCTAGCCAGAATTTATGAGAACCAGACCTCAGACCTCACATAGCTCACATATTAGACCATTAGGCATCTAACTACCTCTGAACAATTTCAATGCATTATCTCGCCTTTTCCCTGGGGCACAAACTTCACTCGTCCATACTTTTAATATATTTTGTCGGCATGAAGCAGATCGAGTTATTACATGCCAGCAGATCGCGACTTACAGAAATTTCATTGCTCGCAATGATGCAACAAACGTCTCTGTTCTCCACCCTGATACGGAGCTGAAGGGAAACGGTCAGTGCTGCAAATGTCTGTAAATTATCTGGGGGTTTACATAAAGCCCATTTGATATTTTTACTTAAAAACTTTAAACATTTCCATACATTCCCACCCATACACACTTAACCAAGAAAGGCAACATCCACGTGCATTTTTTAATTGCATGCCACTTTAAATGGACTACTAAAAGATCTTAGATGAATGAAAAACACCTAACTTTTACTTTCTCCAATAGGGTTTTTATATTGCTGATTGAACATCTCTTGCTTTTATTTATGTTTTGATTTGCAGGTTTCTAAATCTTACGAGCCAGGAATTGATTAGCTCTTCAAAAAAGAAATTGAGTGATTAAGATTTAAAAATTAATTGATTTTTGAACTTTGATAAACCTTTTACCTGGATTAACGGCAAAGCCATTACGTTCTTTTCTTTCATTAGGGTTTTTTTTTTTCCCCTTCAGCAAGGCTGAACAGGAAACAAGGGTGATCCTATCCTGTCCCCAGAGACTGTTCATCAGGTAGCTCAGTTTACAGCTATTTAAAAAGAAAAAAAAAAAAAAAAAAAAAAAAAACTGGAGGCAAGTAGCACTGAGTAATGTTGCATTTTATCATGTGGGACTATGATTACTGTGGTAATGTGAGCAAACAACAGGCATTTTTCTACTTAGATATGATGCCTTGTGTCATTACTATTTTTCACTATTCATTCTGAAATTAGATTTCTGGGCTAGTTAAATATTTTATTCTGTTTATAGATATATTATTTTATATATATATGTATAAAATAATAGTTAACAATTGTGCTACTTGGCTTTTCCCAATAAAATGCTTGGGAAAGGAAGACAAAGCTACTGTTATCTAAAACAATTTTCTCATTTAGTTCCAAACTAAAACAAACAGCAACGAAAGGCCATTAGTCTCGCAGGCTAAAATTGTTTTGATGAAGGCCAGCTTTCCATGCTGTTGACAAGCGTCTCCATTCTTTTCAACAGCTCTAGGTGTCCACGCTGGAAGAATGTGGAGCAGTCATCAGGCTCGGGGAACCAATGGCTCCCGGTGACAATTTGCAGAGCTACCACTAATCGAACTGTTCCCCTTCTCCCCCCTTTTTTTATCCAAAGTTAGGATAATTAATAATGTAGATGAGATCTTAGAAGCAGATTTGAATATAAATACTGCTTGAACTTCTACTGTTGTACCATTTAGTAACAGTAGATCCTCAGTCTAATTATGTGTTTCTTCAAAGTCAAGTCCAGGAATTGAAGGGAGTCTGCAAAACTTCACCAATATTTCCTCTCAGAAGGCAGAGCGCTTCATTTTTATTAGCAGGTCAGGTATTGTGCCCCAAAGTGGAATCGGTAAATAAGAGACATGGGGCAGATGGAAAGGAAATGGAACCTGTATGGATGACTTGACTTTCTCATAACTTCCGTGCTGGCTTGAGAGCCAAGGGCGGATCAGCCATGTGATTAATGACCAAGACCTAAGCAGCATGATTTTATCCCATTGTCTTCCCAGCTAAAAATAAGAATCACCATTCCTCAACACAAAAGTGGAGTAACCCTACATATTACACCTTTGTATTCAGGTCTCCCTTTACTTTACTCTCAGAGGTTTTACTTGTCAAGTCCTCTAACCTTTCCAAAATTGGACAGTCCAATAGAGTTGTGGATCACTGAAAGGGAAGCCCTCAAGGGCTGGAAGGATGAATTCAAACAGCCTCTGGAAAGTTCAGGGTAAGAGGCATTATGTGGAGATAGCCCAGGGATTTAGAAGTCAGGAAATATAGGTTCTATTTTGAGCTATGCCTTGAGCATGTCTTTACAAAAATTGCCAGATGCGAGAGGAAAGATTGGGTACTTTGTGGAGTGTTCGAAGAATTCTTAAGAAGAGAATCTGATTAAGGTTAAGAATGAAATTCAGCTAATAGCTCTTTTGAAGCAAATAAACACACTGGGCTGAAGAGCTCTTTATTCTTCGAGGTTAATTTTTATTGTTTGTCTTTAAACTCTACTGAATTCCAGTTTTTTTGAGAAAGAAAGGGCATTTTGCTAACTTTGAGTTAGGAAAGGTAAAGGAAACCCCAGTGTCACGGGGTTGGAAGGGCTATGGGTGATATGTAGCCCAGTATCTCAGCCAATTTCTTATTTCTCTCTGTACCACCTGGGCCAAAGTACAAACATAGCGGGCTTAAGCGTATTCAGGAACATACTACCATGAAGCATACTATCTCTGCATGCAGCACATTCAGGTAACTGGTACTTACAAAGTGCCGGCTGGGGTCAAGCTGAAACCTACATCCCTCACCTTCACTGATCCTTGTTCTGTCTTCCGTCATGTTACAGACAGAGCAAACCAGTTACCTTCATCCACATGATAACCCTTCAAATGCTTAAATGCAGCTACCTTGTCTGTCCCCTTAAATGTTCTCTCCAATTCAAGCATCCCTGTTCCTTCATACCAGTTTCCTCACAATGGGCAACAGGTTCTCAACACCCCCCCTAAAGGTGGATCCCATAACTGGTACCACAGTCCAAAGCCATTCTGATCAGTGTGGACTACACTGTCTGACTTCTATCATTCTGGATATTTTCTTGTATTAATAGAAGGCTGTTTTTTTTTTCTTCCAAATCAAATTGTGCTTTCTGTCAGCTAAAATCTCTCCTTCTGTCACATAGCTCCTGCCTTATATTTATGTAATTGAATTTTGGTACATAAGCATTCTTTTCATTTAACTTCTTTATAATTTCAGCTTGTTAAAGTTGGCTCATTGTTTCAACCTATCCCAGATTCTTTCTGGCAGTGGGAAACAAGCTAAGGACTTCTTATTCTGCATAAAGCGCACTGCTTTGGGGGCTTCTGCACTACACCAACACGTTCTATCCATGGAAGAGCCCTGTGAGGTAGAGATTCTGCCTCTAACTTTGCTGATGAAACTAAGGTTGGGAGGTTAAGCAAATTGCTGATAGTTACTCCCCAAGTATGAGTGAAACCAAGATTCAAATCTGAAGCTGTCTAACTGTACACGGACTGTTCTTTCCATTCTGCTGTACTCTTTCTGAGGATTTCTTTGGATTCTGCTCTTGCCATTTAACAAATTGGCTCTCTCTCCATATATAGATAGAGGCATCCATGTCCTCAAGCAATTCCTTATTTTAAAAATAATTGCATATAACCCAGCAGAGATGAAGCCAGTTGAACTCAGGTGCCAGCAATCTATCTGTGCTGTCTTTCCTTACAAAGCCATCCAACCAAACTCTCCCCGGCCAATAATTTTTCATCAAGTTCACAAAGATCTTACTGATTCATTTTTTTTAAATACATAGATTATCTACGGTATGCCAAGATCTGTGTCAGGCACCCGACATAGAGATGAACCAAACAGATATGGTCGCCACGACAACTGTGTCAGGGCCAAAGACAGGTTTAGTTTAATTCACCATAGTAAGCCAATGTCTACTCTTAGTGACCAATGCTTCCTCTTCGAGTGGAGGGAAAATGTCACAGTGACACCTGGTTTGCCTGCCTGGGGGAAGGAAGTTAGTATTGAGCTCAGCAAAATGAACAAGTAAAGGACATGCAGCACGGTATCACAAAGAGCTATGCTGCTCTGAGAATCGTAGGCTTCTGCCTACAGAGCGCAACTTAACTTAACCTGCAGGGAGTTTTCAGTTTAAGAATACAGGGTCAAGGTTTTCATTCATCTAGCCACGTGACAACATTGTCCCTTTCCTTGTAACCATTAACTTACAGGAAATGTACTTTTCCAAGGTCAAATACATGTAGAATTCATTTAGAAGATACTCTCTGAAAACCTATCAAAGGAGAATTTGAAAGATAACTATGGAAAATGATTTAGCTTCCATTTATTAACTACTATATGCCTGACATTGCATTGAACACTTTTAATTAATTTAGTCCTCATAATAACTCTACTGAAAATGTAATTTTTAAACTCTTTCTTTACATTTTTTAAAACTTCTTTTTTACATGTGAGAAAATAGAGGCTTGGAGAGAGATGTCACACAGCTAGCAAGCTAAAGAGTCAGACCTAGAACCTTCTGACTCCAAAAGCAGTGTTCCTCCTACCTCCCACGTGGAAACAGGTTGTACCCTTTTTTTGTCTTCAAGTTCTCCGTATTCCAGCAAGGAAACATTTTAAATGTCTCAAGAAAATAAAAGAGCAAATTCGGTGTGGTACCTAAGGCAGTCACCTCAGTATCACAGCCAATAATCTCTTCAGGTCTCACTGTCTCGGTGGAATTCGATTTGTAGGGCCCACCTGCAGCAAGGCTTTAAGAACGACTACAAGGGGTGGGGGGGATTGAGAAATAGAAGATTAGGACTGCTGAAATTTCAGGAGCTACTCTACCTCCTCCACTATCTGCTTGATGATACCTGAACTAAGCTAAATAAAAAATAAGGTCTTTCCATCCTAATTAGGGCTAGACATCTCTTTAACACCACAACGCAAACTTGCCAACCTCAACTTCTGTGAGATTTACCCACCCTTCAGCTTTCCACAACCAAGAGCTACTGAAGTGGAGTGGGTCCTCTCTTTCGCAGTCTCTGCACACTCATAGCTTCTTCACATCCCCTGCCCTGAAAACGGCCAACCTTTCCATGTTCCTCAAGGAGCAAACCCTGGTCTTGACCCTTTACTACTTGAAGATGACCTTACTACCTAAATGAAACAGCCAAAATCACCTAATAGGAGCTTCCTTCTTTTTTCTCTTCTTCATGTCATTAATTGTGTTTATCCTCAGCCAGTCTCAAAGAAAGAATTGTTCTTCTGGATTGCCAACACTAAACTCCACATGTGTGACTTTGGTTTCCTCACTTCTTCCCTTCTTGGCTGTTTTTTCCACCAATTTGCCCCCACCCTCAACGCTCCTTCCTTCAACTCCAGTCTCTCTACTTCTGCCAGATCCTTTCTCTTCGTTTACGAATGTGCTCGAGCATACCCTCTTCTTAAAAACAAAATAACAACAAAAAATAAAACCAGCCTTTCTCAATCCTACTGCCCGCCCCCTCCCAAGCTAGCATCCTCTGTATGTGCACAGTGCTTGAAAGAAGAGTCCCCTTCCGGACCCCCCACTCTGTCCTTCCCTCCTTGCAATCTGGCTTCTGCCCTTGTCACTCCACTGGGACTGTACAGACCCAAAGGTCACCAATGACTTCCTCATGGCCAAATTCACTGGTATTTTCTCCCCTTTGCCCCTCAACCTTCTCTGTAGACCTCAACTCTGTTGCTTATGCTTTTCTTCTTCATCAGTATTTATTTAGCAACTACCTTATGCCAATCTCAGGGCCATACTGGGAGCTCAGGCTTGCCGTGATCTGTCATGACCCTGGATTTTCTCACTTCTCCTCCTACCTCCTTGGAATCTTCCTGATCATCTCCAGCTCCCATCACTCCTAAGTACAAGCTTTCTCAAGGAGCTGTCCTTGGCCCTCCTCTCTACAGTCCTCAGTCACAAGCTCACAACTTCTGCTGTTATCTCGAAGTTGATTCTAAATCTCCTCCTACTCCAGCCTTTCAGTTCTTCAGTTCTGCATCTCAAAGGCCTCTCAAACTCCTGATGCTCGTATACTAAACCCTTATTTTCTCATAAACCTACTCCTCTTTCTTTCTTTGAGTGGTTGCTGGCATTCTAATACAGTCAGGCTCAAAACCTTAGTAGCATCTTGGATTGCTGCCCCTCTATCCTCGCTCACCACACCTAGATTGCCAAAATAAGCAGATTCTTCCTCCAGAATATTCCTCATACCCTATGGTAGGAACTCACTAACTTTCACTTGGATCAGGGTTTCATAACTGCAGTCATTCCCCTGAGGCCTTCAGGATTTGGGCAATATGGGCAAATCACATGCACTATATTATTTACTTAATATTTCAAATTTAATAGACTTATATTTTTTCCCCTTAGACCCATCCATGGCAACAGTCTATGGAATCAGAGGTTTGATGTGCAAGTTAATTTTTTATAAGACATACTTAAACCTATGTTATTATTAAAATCTAAATACCACTTAGATTTACCATACATACTACAATTCATACACTCTCTGCACCATGGAAAACATTTGTTTTGATTATACAAAAGCCTGCCACAAGTACTCCACTCCCAATCTTTTGGCATTTCAACTCATCTGATTACACTCTTCTAAGCTAACTGTTCAAAATCACTACTATATCCTGTCAGTTTCTTGCTCAAAAACTCATTCTCCATCCAATCGTATCTGAAATCCTTAACCAATGTTGTCTGCAGTCTGAATAGACCTACCTACCCAACATTACTTCCTATTGCTTAGGCAGCCTCTTCTCAGGCTTCTTGGAAGCAATCCTGGCGAATCACTGCTTCCCATACTTCCTGGCTCCATCTCTGCTGCTCCCACCACCAGCCCCCACCCTATCACCTGCCTTCAAAGTCCTCCCTCCCCCTCCCTCATCTGCAGCCTCCTCAAAGCATCCGCTAATTCCGTCAGCTGGAAGTAATTTTTCCTTCCTCCAACTCCCACAGCCCTGTACCCCTGCTTTTCTTTTGACACTTTTCATTTTCTACTTGTAATTTTTGTTATATATTCACAATTTCTCTCTCGCCTCCATGTGTTTAAATTCCTTGAGGGCAGGCTCTGGCTCTGATTCATCTTTGCATCCTCCTATCACTTAGTGAAGTACTTGATCATGGAAGGGAAAAAAAAGACCACTGAATAATGGTGGTTGAATAAATGAATATATGAGTCAGGTAACATTCTCGTATAAGGGAATTTTGAATAAAGTAAGTTGCTCACCATGTAGACATTTTTCTCGACAATTCATCAGTGTTTTGGTGGTGGTGATTCATGAAGGAGGAGGGTTAATGAGCTTCTTACATGACATCTTGGCCTGCCTCTTCCTACATTTACTTTCGTTTAAACAAGGCAAATGAAATAGGTGTAATAAAGTATTTTCATCATATAATTGCAGAGGAAGAGGGGCTGTTCTGGGTGATAACTAAAGTTTTTATTAATTTTGTTTTATTTGTTTGCAACAGGCAGATTTCTAAGAAGACAGTGCTACAATAAAATTCCAGTTTTTTTTTTCCCTTTAAGTGCATTGGTTTTTTTCAGAGCCATCCTCCCAGTCCCTAACTAATAAGGAAATTCTACAAAACCATGTCTCCTAGAGGGGTCCTTCGCCTCCAGAAAGATGTTCCCTTGAATGGCTGACCACAGCTGCAGGAGAACCTTGAGCTCTCCAGAGTTTAGTTTGACACCCCCAGAGAGAGTCCGGAGCAAACCAAGCTGCTGTGCAGTGGGACAGGAATGCCCCCTGATTATTCTGCTCTTTCAGCAGAGACCCTCTTTCCAGCCCTAAGTGAACCCTGCAAGTTCTCACCTTGCTGGGCCAGCAACTCTGTGCGACACTCCAGTAAACTCTTCTCAGGAAGCTGAAAGCTTTGCATTCATCAGACCCTCACTTTTGCTCAAATGTAATACTAGCATGTCTCCCAGGGTGGGGGAAAAAAAGAGCTTTTGCTAAATTTTCTGTCTTAGAATTATTAATAATTTTAGACTTCAACTTTATACATTTTAATTTTTTAATTTATGAGAGAAGGAAGGTAGATGTAAAAAATAAACAAATATAAGGCAGGAGTTATATCACCTAGAGATAAGAACATCATCACACACTGAACTCCATAAGATGTCTGCTGTAGTCAATCAGTATTTCTCACAAATATCAACAGGCCTTTTTAGGTACTAAGAAGGGGTCCAGACTTTTGGAATCTTCTTCTCCCTCCAAATTCCTTTCTAGACTATTGTTCCCCATGAAAGAATGTGCTGTAGACTGAATGTTTGTGAGCTCCCAAAATTCATATGTTAAAATCCTACCCCTCAATGTGAGAGTATTAGGAGGTAGGGCCTTTTGTAGGTAATTAGGTCATGAGGACAGAGCCCTCATGAATGGAAGTAGTGCCCTTATGAAAGAGACCCTGGAGAGCTCCCTCACCCCTTTTGTCATGTGAGGACATGGTGAGAAGATTGTCATCTTTAAACCAGGAAGTGGGTCCTCACCAGACACTGAATCTGCCAGTGCCTTGATCTTGGACTTCCCAGCCTCCAAAACTGTGAGAAATAAATTTCTTTTGTTTATGAGCCACTCAGTTTATGGTATTCTGTTATGGCAGCCCCAAAGGACTAAGATAGAATGTAAATGAGCAACTGAAATTTCCCTCTTAGCTGACATGGGAAATCTCAAATTAGCTCTTGGGTCTCCACAACTACTGTATGACTTTAATTGTTGGTCATGAGTATCCATTTCTATTTACCATTCCAAAGCTAAAATCAGAGAAAAAAACTTTTCAACAAATATATAAAGTGCTCCCTTCTCTACTCAGAAAGAAACTATTATTTATATCAATGCTTTAAGGTAACTAAGGGCTCTCCTTGTTCAGAGCGCCGGTGAACTTGATCAATTTCTGCTAATAAATGCTGCCATCTTGAACAGGGTGCCAAACTCAAGAATGGTAGCAATAAATCTCAGCTGTGATGTTCAAGTGCAAAACTCAGCCTGAGCAGGTTAGGGCCTTCATTGCTCTAGGCATTATCAGCCGATTCTCCAGGAAAATGAAAATTATCTGCTATGATGTCAGAAAACTTCATAGACTCCTAGAATAACAGAGCTGGAAATGGCCTCGACAGATGATTCCCTTGGATATACTGGTGTGTCCCAGGTGCCCCACGTGCTTCAGGGTGAGCTGCTTGCTCTTTATGTGTGCCCATACCTCTGCCTCAAGGCCTGTCACTAGCACTTTTGACACTGCAGACTGATAATACCCAGGGAGATTCGAGAACAAGGCCCAGCCGTGGTCAGACAAAGCCCAGCAAGATCCTTTGCACAGCATTAAGATCATGCCTTGGTAGGCTTTGAGCCAAAGCAGCCAACAAAACACTACATCACAGTAATACAGTCAAGATTGTGAGGAGGTTCCAAACACAAAGAAAAAGAAAAGATAAATGTTTGAGGTGATAGATACCCCAATCACCCTGATTTGATCATTACAGATCATATACATGTATCAAAATATCACACATACCCCACAAATATGTACAACTGTGATACAGCAATACAAAAATACCAAAGAAAAAAGGTTATGAGGCAGAATAAAGCCATGTTGCAACCTGTGGTTGATTTTATATATGATGGTCTCAAAAATTCCAAGAAAAGGAGTCATAAAAATCATGTTGAAATGTCTACGATCAAAAGCACATTTTATATGCCTTTTCAATATCACTGTTACATAAGCACACTGCTGCTAAAGAAGTCATGTTAATTAATGCACGCCTTCACCATGATTTTATCCAGCCACTCCTGGATAAAGTGGGCTTTGTTGTAAATTTTAAATGAAATATGAAGCTGATTTGAAAAGTCAAAGGACACTTTTAGGAAAAACGGTAAAATGATAAAAGATGATTGTGAGAAAAGTAAACAGTGGAACTTCAGCAGAGACTCAGTTGACTTGACTGAAAAAACAATTGGAACAAACCAGGACTCCAGGGAATCCTCCGAAGAACCTGAAGGCTTCAGGTGTGGGCGGCAAAGACACCTGGCTCCAGGGACTGGAGCGTTACGGTGACTTCTTGCAGACACTCCACCATCCCAGGCATTACCTACTATGTGATTCACTGCGTTCTGCAGATCAGCTTCATATCATCCCTAACCATTATGATACAACTCTGACAATGAGTTCCAACACTAACTTGATCCCTGCAGGAGAGGAATTTAAAGGTGTGACAAGTTGTTCCCATGCATGTAGGTGAATGAATCTATTATACATCTTTCAAAGAAATGGGAGGGTCCTGTAAAGCACTTAGAGATCCATTGAGAGGTAAAGAGCTGCCTCATTTTTATTGCTTTATAATTACTTTGATCTCCTTCCCTTGTTTTAAGTATTTATTTATATAAATTTTTAAACAAATAAATCTTACCTGTGCATCATACATAGTTTATATTTTGCACGCTTATTTTGGCCACCAATGTTTCCATTTATTTAATGGTTTTGAACACTGACTTTTGACAGTGATTCTGGTTTTCATACTAGACGAATCAATCACATTATTAAAATTTTGACAGAAATAAAAAGATACTTACCTATAAATAAGTCTCAAATTAAGCCATGGCCGGCAGTCTCTCTTTTCCTCTGAAGGACACAAAATATTTTGGGCACTGTAACCATATAAATGAATTTCACTTTATGCAAATGGTTACAATTTCTATTATTTAGAGAAATGTAAGAGGCCAGCTTATCTAACACTTTCAGGAGTGTGACCTTATATCTTCTCCATCACAGCCTCATCTGTGTCTTATAAACTATACTGTTAACTTCCAATTTATGCAGATCTACTTTGACTCACCCCTTCCGTCATCACCCATATTGTCCCTGTTTTCTATCTACAGATATTTGATACCTATGTGTCTCCCTTAATCATTCAGGCTAGTGCCAATGGGATTTTTTTTTCCTCAAAAATTCCCCTCTTACAACTGACATGGCTCACTAGAGACACAATCTGATAAAAACTTAAGTCTGCTTCCCCATGGGTAAGTCAATGGCCATGCTAAACGCCTAAATATGTTTCTAAAGCCATTGTGATGCAGATTTGTGAAGACACTGCTTCATGCATTGTGTCCAGACTGAATCATATTTGAATATACCTTTTTTAGAAAGAAGAGGTTGGAGATTATTAGGTATATATGAAAACACTAAATAATCTGTGTACCTTGAATTGATAACTGAGATTTCAGGACTCTCTTCCCCTTTTTACTAGCTGAGTAAGTCCAGGCAAATATATTTAATCTCTCTGGACATTATTTGCTTGCTTTTTATGTGAAATAGGAATAATAACAGTGTATGAGTCAGAAGGCAAGAAGTGCAACCTCTCTTGAGAGTCCTTCCAACTTTACGGATGGGTCAAATTTGTCTAAGGGCAATTCTGTTTCCTTGTCAGTGTGACTATCTACTGGCACATGTGAAAAGACTTTGCTAGAGGCTTCTGGGAAGCCTAGCTCGTAAGAGAGAACCATAGGAAGCCACCCTCCACCAGGAGACCTGAGCAAGGCAGCCTAGAGCCCTGGCAGTCATCTTACAGCTATGCAGAAACCCAACCTGGGGGTGGCTCCAGCACATGGAGGGGAGAACAAAGGCATTCTGGGTCTCTGAGGACATCACTGAGACTCTGCCTCCCCTGAAGCCCACCATACTACATACCTCGGGACTTCCTCATTACCCTTTAAGCCAGTTTGTGAAATGGTTTTCTATTATTTGCAGGCAAAATCATTCTAACTAACACAGCTTCCCACCGTCTCTTTGTGAATACACACTTAGGAATCATTGATTTAGAAAATTCCCTGTTCCTCAGTCCAGTTCTTTAAATTTTCAATTTTTAAAAATGCCACCTAAGACTAATGTCCATAAACCTCTGCTGTAGTAATAAAGCAGCAGCTGGTATTTTTGATAAATAATCTTGATGTTTTATCAGCATGCTAACACCTAGCATAATGCTATCTCCAAAGGTCTGCAGACCCTTAGGAAACTATTTTTCATTATATAGCAAACCTTAATGATTTTACAACCTAACATTCTCCTCTTCATGTAGGAAATACATGGGTGGCCTGAAACATCTGCTATCAATAATGATATCTTTTTTTAAATGTTATATTGAATTCAGTGAATTAAACAATAGAAAAGTATTCATTCCTATGCTACTTCTATTCCCCATATAGCCAGTCAGTTTAAAGAATGTTTACAGTAAGAGCATTTCAATTCCCACCCCCCAGAAAAATCTATTTTTAGGTTTATAACCAACTGCCTACAGATTATCCATCTATAATCATATAATCTTTAAGGCAATTAGCTTGGCTTTACATTTTTGACTGATTTGTAAATCAGTAATAAAATCAATCCAATTCAATAAACCAAATGTTTTTTAAATGTACTTGTACATATTTTCCATAGTGGGAAGTTTTGCATTTGCTCTTAAATTTCACAGTGACCTTTGACCCATTTCCATGGGTTTGTAAATGAACGTAGGTGAGTAAAAGGCAGTAAGATAACACACAAAAAGAAGTATGCCATTTGAGATCTTTCACAGAAGAGTCACTTTTCTTTCAGAAAATTATTCATTTAAATCTACTTATCTCTATAATAAGTCACCCCCTCAATTTGCCTGCAATACTTTAAGTACGTAAAAAGTTGAGTGGGATCTTTAGATAAGACTTTCACTCACTTTAATATACTGTCAAAAATGATTTTTAAATATTTCAGAAAGTTTTTAACTGCTAAAAGGCAAAAGTTTGCCATTTGCTAGAAAATTATCAAAACTATTTTAGCTTATTTGGAGCAGGCATTAAAGTTATTGATTTGGGGGGGAAAAAAGAAAGCGCTAAAGTATTTTTAAGTGAAGCATCACATAAGTGCCAGAACGCATTATGGGAACACACATAAGAAATGACATCTGTGCTGCACATATTTAGGTATAAAGGAGAATTTTCAGGCTAAGAATAAAGCAGAATGGAACCCTAAACCAGTAAACATATCCCCTCTCTCTTAAATTATTACTTTTTCCTATTGATTGGATTCCTTAAGATAACTCATAAAAGTATGGTCTCTGTGACCATTAGAATTAACTTAAAATGAAATGTCAACTTGAGCATAAACTTAAATTTGGCCTCACTTTCACATTAATAAATTCGGGGGTTCAGGTTTGTTTTGTTTTGGGTTGAAAATATTTATTTCATTGACAAACAATTCCAGAGTGCAAACATTTGTCCTGTTAAGCTGAAGCCAATGTTTATTTTAGCACTGCTAGGATACCTAAGTGTTGTGTAAATGGGAAAATACTGGCTGGAGAAACATTTACACAAAAGATTGTGTCTTTTAAGACAATGAAAGTGTTTTAAAATATAGCCTTTGGGGTGAGCTTATGGGCAATGAGGAATTATGCTTCAATTATTACGAAGTCATTCAATTTGGGAAAAGTATCTAGAAACTTGCTCCCTAATCACTCTGAGCTTCACAAAGTTATCCTTGGAAAACTGAAAGATATCTTCACTTTCCTTAGTTCGCTATTGACAAAAGTCTGGAAATAAAAAATGAGGTTCTGAAAAAAATTGATTTGAGAACAAAGATATATATGAGTGTGTATAATCCTAACATGGGTATATATATACATAGATTTAGAGTAAATGTGCATATGGATAAAAAACCGAATCAAACTAGCTCCTCACATATTTAGTAGCTGTTCAATAAAAGCAGAATAAATGAAGGAATGAATAAAAACTCTGAATTAATGACCTACTATTAATGGCATTAAGGGAGATGGACAGACTCCATTTGTTATGTCCTAACTCACATTTTCCATGACCTGGAAAACCCTGGAAAGTGCTGTTTTGGATAAATCTCCAAAGCTCTTTAGATCAGCTGTTTAAAACGAACGAAAGAACTTTTCTAATGGAACAGGAGAATTTATGGTTGATCTAACTTTCTTTCTCCTTCCAAACTCACACACACATCTCTACTTCCCTCACTCTAGAAAAATGCCTAATTCACAAAATTAACTGCACCCAAAATGATTTAGGGAGCATAGGATAAACCTGGCCCAAGTTTACGAATACCATCATTCTTAAGGCCTCCCTTTGCTTATCCCTCCGCATTTAGCTTTAGGTTTGGTCACTATTCTGCGAATGAAACACAACAATAGTCCATTGCTCCTTATGAAGACGTGGCAGGGAAGCAGATTTACTGGATTGGAATGTATCTGAAATATCATCCAGTCTATAGACTGTTCTCCAGAAGAAAAAATATATATAAATACCTTTTATATGTATCAATTATGTATATGTAAGTGTATTTGGGGGTAGAGATATTTGTTGTACCACACAGAGTAAAAACTAACTTATTAAATTTAGAGACATAACTTTTCAAAGTAGTTATCTCTTGTCTTCACACAAAATTCAGTTGTACAAATCTCATACATTTCCCAGTCTATCACCTTCCACAGTGACCACTTTTCAGATGCAGTGGAATTATATAGGGGTGGATTGGATATAAGTCCACTGTAGTTGAAATTTTCCAGGATAGCTGAATTATTCACGGACATTTCAAGTAGAAAAGGAAAGTTCTTTATTAAAATACAAATTGATATAGACTCAGGGTCCAAAAGAATTAGTTTTCTTGATTAATGAAAGTGTTCGTTACTGATAATATGATAGAGATTGCCAAGAGACATGTGCATTTTTAGTTACCGTATTTGACTTAAATTCGGTGAGCAATGTGAAAAAGAATTATGTTTACAGACCAGCATCTATCCGTGGTTTTACAGTCTATAGATGCCTATGTGAATAGAGATAGTTGTGGTTTGATTTATTGCCATAGGTTTATTAATACCAGGTTTTACCTTAGGTTATTGGTTACAAGCCTGTTTAGCAGTTTTTATTCAAGGCAGATTAATACTCCTGACAGAGGGCTCTACTCATTGATGCAGTTTTGTGGCATCAACACAATTAACTTTCCTTCATTGCACATCAGTGGCATGTTAAGTTTTTCCTAACAACCTCTATGGATGCATATAATCTCATCACAATATATGAAGCATGTCCAATAAAAGGAACATTGATGGGTACTTTGGCTCAATATAGCAGCAAGATTTTATAGAGGCTGGACCCAAAGAAGGTGAAATTTGATCATTAAAACATCTCCCTGTTCCTCGGTCCTTTCCCAATGGTATGGCCATGTTAGAAACCACAGATTGCTAGGAAAGAAGTGAATGAAGAGATGCATAATTTGTTTGCAAAGAAAGCACGCTTAAGTTTTTACCGCTAACTGAACCTCAGAATCTAATCGTACATCCTATTCATAGGCTAGTTACAAAGTGCCCCACAGGTGAAGTATGCTCATGAAAATATCCCATGAATTTATTTCACTGAGAAAAATGTTACAATCCTTCAATTATCTTGCATAGGTTTTACCTTACTATGATTTGCTTGCTTATATGAGTGCATGTGTGCAAGGGTGTGCATCTATATGCTGTCTATTTTACATATATATGTATATCAATATGTTGCACAGGTTACTACTATTTGGCATTTCTAATTAAAATTGCCCTAATGTATACAAATTCAATTACATTATGTTCTTTATTAGAATATCTTTAAGTAATTTATTTATAAGTCTTCTTTGGATTTGCAGAACACTGACTATATTTTCCAGATGGACATAGGAAAGGTTAGAATGATCTTTTTTCAATGCACCTTTTTTAAGCACTTCTGGGCTATATTACAGAGCATACGTTTGTCCACCAATCCTTTCCTTCTGTAAATGCATATTTCAATCTCAGTGACCCTAAAAACCTGGCAGCACTTGGATTTTAAAAAGCGTGAAATTATTTAAGCAAAAAAAAAAAAAATCATTCTGAAGGAGGAGGACCAAAAAGAAAACATAGTCAAAATGTTGATTCTTCTTCACTAGGATACTAGGGTGGTGGTGAAAGAAAGGAAATTGGCTTGGAAGATTTCATTGAGTCCAGGAGAATCCTTCCGCTCAGAATGCCAGATGGCACCTTACAGTAAAGCTCAGCCCGCATGTGAGAACAAGGCCTGAAGAAACGAGAGAGAAAGGATCTTGCTTCTGGGAATGAAGATGAGCAAAAGAGAGGAGAGGAATAAAGATGATTTTAGGAGGAACTCAAACAGCTTTGGTAAGTTCAGAGCTTTGGAGTGGAATAAAAATAACTACCACCACTGCTTATAGCAATCTGGGGCTCAGGCAAGATAGAAATGAATATACCCATTTTCCAGATGAGGAAACTGAAACTCTGAAAAGTTAAATGACTTGCCCATTTCATCTTGCCAACAATGGGTTGCCAACACTGGACTAACCTGGGACTCAGATTCTTGGCTTACTCCTCTTTCCACTACAAATATGTTGCCTTGAAGTATACTTGGGACAGTAGAGATGACATTCCCGTCACTTAACACTTGGATTGGGGGGTATCCAAAATCTCCAGTTGGTGAAAAATTTTGGGGATAAGGATACAGAAAACAACCCAGGAAAAACAAATTATCCAGAAACTGAAGGGCAAGGTGAAACCTCTGGAAGCTTTGAGTGGTGGTGGTAGAACATTACCAACGGCAGAACACCAGGAAGCCTGTTGGAGGGTGCCTTGGTCCATTTTGTCACATTGGATCAAAAACTACTGTGATCTGCCGCAAAGAACTTTTTAAACCCTCTGCTTTGATATATGTGCAGCACAGACCAAGTTACAAGAGACAAAACCACAAGAACTTTATCTGCACTTCAAAGTCAGCAAAAAATTATAAGTGTATATAATCTCCTAAATTGCCAAGTTAATTCTCAAAGCCCAAACACTTCCAATCTTAAAGTGTGGATGCAGCACTTTACGGGAGAAAAGAAGAGAAAATCACTGTGCGGGGGGGAATGACATTATAATACTAAGATAATTTAGCCACAAATGGACAGAGAAGCTCTCCCTAAAAGAGGGAAGAAGTGACAAAACAGGACAGAGTTTTGCCTAAAGGACAAGAGAGAACATCTAAGAAAGACAGATAAAAATCTCCATATATTATTTTGGTGTCTCACACCATTATCTCGAACCTAATGTATTTCCATTTGAACTCAATTCTGGAATTTTTATTGTTTAGACCCAAGAGATCTCAATGGCCGGTGACAGCTCTCAAGCAGGTTTACTGAACCATCCAATCAGAAGTCCTCTAAAGTTTAATAACAGAAAGCCCAGCTTTAGAGCACAGGTTACTTCAATTATTCACTAGGTAACATTCAAAAGTTCTTCTCCAAATGCCAAACGAGAAAGGGCCTTCGGGGACACTTTTCCATGCCTTAGGGCACTTATGGCACTTAGGTCATAGGTCTAAGGTGCTTTGTTTCCTTATCAGCATCAAAGATTTTTAACCACAGACCTGAACAGTTGGAGATGAAAGGAAATCAATGGCAACTGCACCAAAACTCTTGGTCTTTCTAACCATGAAAGTACTTAACTCAGAAACTTTAGGGAAAGAAATTCTTTTCTTTTCCAGATTGAGAATTTCACTTACGTCATGGTCCGACATGTGATTTGAGCTCAAGAACACCCTGAAGTGAATAACTACTGTCGATACTTAGTGGAATGCTATGCCACGCATGAGGCGGTGCCAGCTTCCTAACACCAAAAGAAAACTCCCGTATCACAGGGCTACTGAGATGAAGTAACGCGCAGCCCCAGAGGGCACAGATTTCTGCTTTATGTAAATCAGAGCCTGTCATGGCATGCATGATTCACTGCTCAGGGTGTACTCTCCTGTGACGAATGAGTCCCGCTTAATTTGGCAGTGATTATGCGGGTTGCTGGCCCTCTAAACCCCTTTGAACTTGTAATTGCTGCTGGTTTAAATAATGAACATTAAGGGGAGTTGAATTCATAAAACTGTGGATAATTACATTTTTTTTCTTTTCCCCCCTTTGTTTTGATGCAAGAGTATATTCACACACACACACACACACACACACACACACACACACACTTCTAAGGCTACCGATCACTGTATCATGCCAGGCTGTTACTGAAATAAACTGCAGTCTTGTTCCAGGGTTGGTCAGGGAGGGCAGATTTGAGGTGGGGGAAGTGTGGGGTGGGTGGCAGGGGAGCATCTGGGAGCTGCGCAAGAGGAAGATCAGAAAAGCCTGGATGCTCTAGGAAAGGAGGAGCGATGGCACTCATGAATATTCATAGCTAGTCACATCTGTAGCAGGCTTGCTTTCTACCTTTTTTTCCCCCTGTGCCGTGCAACACAGAGCACTAGTGCAAACAAAAGGAGGGAATTTTGCAGCTTCATCAGGCTCCAGATTTACTCATGGCAGTGAACTTTCTTTTCTCCACACTTTTTAATTCTACATATGAATTTAAATTTTTTAAAGAGTATAGCAGGAGATGTGTATACCCTTTCCTTCTATAATGAAGAAAAACCACCCCATCCTCACATTCACGAAGTGGAAGAAATTACACACTGACATAACACATGGATGACTCAAAGCCAGCCTTCCTTTTCCCCTTCTTTTCCCAACAATTGATAAAAATCACCCAGTATTCTTTAAGCCAGCAAAAAATAAATTTCGAATTTATTTTGAGAAAAATGAAATGTTATTGATGGGGGTGGGGGCCAGAAACCACAGTTAGCCAAATCAGCTAGCTCCTACCCTCCCAGAAACAACAAAGAATGAATGATAAATTTAGCAGCCTCATGTTCAGTTTTCAAACACTGCTGAGATTTATAGCTTCGCTGCTTCCATGGCAAACTAAGCTGCACACAGAAAGCTATCTGTTTTTGATTTCACTCTGTTTTCTCCAGTTTTTGTTCTTTTTTCTATTTGCAGGGTTTTTTTTTTTTTTTTTTTTACTCTACATTTTCTTTTTCCTGGTGTGAGTCGAATATCAAAGGCCAGTGCTGTTGGTAAGCCTCCAGTTTGCAAAAGCCACTCAATGGGATGTTATTAAACCTGCGTCACAACATGGCAGACAGTGATTAATAGCAACTGTATCAACGGTAGCAACTTGAAAAAAAACGTCCCCCCAGCAGCTCAAAAAGGAGTCTCAGTGAAGCAGGAATAAGAAACGTCTGGGAGAACCCAGGGCCCAAAAGGTTCTTGGAGAGTAGAGTACACTGAGATTGTGTTCGACAGAAAGAAAAAAAGAAATTCTTACTATTATGCATATAATAGAAACTTTTGCCTTTAAGTCACGCATACTTAAAAGAGCTACACATTAATTTAAAACGAAGTCTGTGTACAACTTAGGAATCATTTTATTGATGTAATGGTGTCCCCCAAAATAACTAGCAGATGGATTCCCACCCCCTCAATGAAACACTGAAACAAACTGCAGAATTGTCAAAATTTTATCATGAAGGCACACACTCTATAAAAAGGTTGATTTAAGTGAATTGTAAATTTGCTTCATTGCACAATATTTTTCTAAAATTATAACCGGAAAGTATTCTCTGTTTAATTTTTTAGCATATCCTTCCACAAAACACATCTGTTGTGAAGTATTTCTAATTTGTACTAACTGCTTTTTAACAAACACACAGTTGTCACTATGCCACCTAATTTTATTGGGGCAAAAAAGTACATTTCCTTCCACTGTCTCCTTAATAAGAATTTGACCTGTTTCTGAGGAGGCAAACTAATGGAAAATAATACAATTATTTGAATGCCACATGCAAGTGATAGGTAGGAGGTTAAAGAAATGGGGAAGAATGGGGATGCAGTCCAACCACAGAGAACCTGGTCAAGGGGAGGGAGTGGCTGAAATTGGGGAGAAACAGTAAACATCTATAGAAAGTGTGCCAAATTATGCCTATTAGGAAGGTGATAAGCAGACAAAAAAAAGAACAATACCACTAACGAAAGCATGCGATGAAGGAGGCAACCACAGAAGGGACGGAGGAGTGAAATGGAGATCACCTACTTACAGTCCAGGCCCTCTTTCTATTCCCCACTTATTTCTATCTCATACTCCTCTTTTGTGTCCCATCTGGAGAAATGGGATTCTAGAGTGTTTAGGACAGAAGTGAGCCAATGTCATAAAAAAATTTTGAATTTATTTTACCTTCAAAATCATTATAGAAATTAAAAAATTAGTTTTCCCCCTTAAAGGGCCAACTTAATCCTAAGAGCAAGGCTTTCTCAGTATTTAACTCAGGCAATGGGTGAATGCTTTGTCCAAGCATTGTCTCCTCTGTGCATCCTGACAACCGGGGGAGGAGGCATTACTATTTTTCCCATTTTACAAAGAAAGGAACTGAGACTGGGAAAAAGTTAAGTAACCTGCTCAAGGCAACTCAGCTAACAGGAGATACTGAAGCCTCATCCAAGCACTCAATCACTCTATGACACTAAGTATTTTCTTTATATTTGGAATTAAACATCCACATGCTCAAAATATCTTACACGGTAATGTTCATGGAAACATAGAGAGCAATGAAAAACAATGACTGCATCTAGCTTGTGTCTACGTGATCCAAGGAATGCTTTCTCACTTATTCAAAGCATAGTACCTTGCATATGTGCCTATGTGCATATGCTTTAGAAGAAGGGGGAAAGTGGGTATCTAACCAGTAAGACCCACACCATCTCATTAATGTTTTAGATTTATCACATTATACAATTTCAGTCTAATAGGTTTATAATCTAAATTTTTCAAAGTAGTGTTGATTTCTGTGGAAAATATAAATAGTAACTACATATGCAAAATCAATTCTTATCTCATTTACACAACCGAGTTATAAGAAAAACAATTTTACTTGTGTAGACAAATTTTTGGTCTGCATATGAAAGGCACTGAATTGTACCACCAGAATTTAGACTTCTTAAAATACCCAAGAAGCCACGCAGGTTTTCACTCATTCATTCATTAACAAGCAAATCAATCCACAAAGTTCCCTTATAACCTATTAGTACAACAGAAGCAATTTATGTCACCAAGATGGAAAGATGATTATAATTTGATATCTCCACTAATGGTGGGGAGGAAGGCACACATAATACAAAACTTCAAATTAGCCTCTGCTTCTCTCCTTAAAAAGAGGCCAGAGAATGGAGAAGTCTGGAGCACTGTGTCCCCAAGGCTAATGGTTAAGCAGATTCTGGGTAATGACTATCCCAAACATCACTCAGCAGGCCAGGTCAGACTCTGATGGTTCCACACTACATTAACTCCAGCTTCAAACCAATGGGACTATGCCCGGACCACCCACAGCTGCAATTTATGTCATGGGGTGAGAGTTGGAGGGAGAAGGGAAAGAGTAATTATTGAGTACCAACCTCGTTCAAGTGAGATGAGCTGTTTTATATATTCTATTTTATCCAGTTCCCCTCCTGCGCCAACAATCCTACCCATTTTACAGACAAAGACTTAGAGATGTTAAATACCTTGTCCAAAGAAACAATGCTAGCAAGTAGCCTCCTGTGAATCAAACCAAAGTCTGCCTGCACACAAATGAGTCTTGCATGAGCTATCAAGACACTCTACCTTTCTATTTCACCGCTGCATGCAGTGAGCATGAGGACTGAGGGTCACAGGGCAAGTCATTGCCTAAACTTTGATATTTTTACATCCATTTTGTCTACCTGCCCCTCTACTCATTCATCTTGGCCAAGCAGTGTCAATGGAATATGCACTGTATCTACTATATAAAAATGGCAATTATAAATGAGTATTTGGGAATAGTATTTTGTTATAGAATCATCACAACACCACTTATTCAATTCAATTGCACAGTATCTAGGAACTTAAAGTAGATCTCTGTGACTCTGCAGATCACTCATGGGGATAAATGTAGAGCCCCAAAGAGAAAGCAAAATGTCTGGTTTGTGCACACTCGATGGAGCTGCAGAGGGTGGAGGGAGCACGGGGAGAGGAGGAAGACAGCTGCACACGGCGAAGGGCAGGGCCCAACAGCAGGTCCTGGTCTTAGGTGCTGCCAGGTTCATTCCAACTGCTCACAGTGGGGATTTCAAATATAATCCAAACAGAAGTGACAAAATCCAAAACCACAGGAGCAAACACTGGCTTTCAAGTGCTATGGGAACAGAGACATTTGTTTAAGTAACCACTGTTTTAAAATTGCATACACAGTAACACCAAAATAAACAGCTTGGGATGCTGTTTATTTTAAGATACACAATAGTAATGTAAAGTGTGGCGTGCCCCAGATCCGGGGAGCACGAACATAATTTACAGTTGTAGAGAGCCCTACGAGGGTTCAACTACACTCCAGGACCGTCTACTTCCTGATTAGATAACAGCGAAGGTCAGAACGCATTGCTTTCTGTGCAGCAAAGAGCAAACAAGCCACCACAAAGACCCTGCTCCTCCTGCTCGCTGTGAATTATGAATCGAGTCCTGCAGAGAGCGGGGTTTGCCAAGTCTCCTCGACAAAGCGTGTATTAATCACAGGTCCTGAGGAGAGGTCAAGAGCACAGTCTGACAAACCGGGGAATGAGCCTCGTCTGCTGACCTCGTTTCCCTCCGTCCTTACCCTCCCCGATCTAAAAACCTAAGAAGGAAAAGAAAGAGAGAGGGGGGAAAAAATGAAAGAAAGAAAATCCTGAAAATACACAAGCTGGTTGGGCTCTGAAGCATATGTAAAACTGAACTCTAAGGAAAAACAGCTAGATCAAACAAACCTCACACATGATCAAAATAAGAACTCAATTTGTGGCTTATTTTAGCCAACTGAATAGTCCTCCCCACGCCTCCTTTGCTCCTCTTTCCTGCCTCCATCCGGGTGCTGTGGGGAAACGTTCGGGGGACCTCTATTTCAGGTTCTCTACTTCAATCTTCGATCGGCTTCTAGAGAGCTTTATTACCACTGGAGTCTAGCCAAAGCCTGGAATCCCACCGGCATTACTCTTGGCATTCAGGACTTTTTGTTTTGTCTCACCACGTCCCAAATTAACGTGCCTTACCTTGCCCCTGTGCCCTCACTCTCACCTGCTGTGTATGACGAGGGACGGCAGACTTTGATCATTCCCATACCCTTGTCTTGTTGAAACTTGGGTTCATCCAAAATTTTGTCAAAAATATTTTTACTGTTTCCCTGAAAACTTTCTGCCAGGAACTGAATTGTGTCCCCCAATTTTTGTGTGTTGAAACCCAAACCCCCAATGTGATTGTTATTTGGAGACAGAACTTTTGGGAGGTAATTAGGGTTAAATACAGTCATAAGGCTGGGCTCCCAATCCAAGAGGATTGGTGTCTGATAAGAAGAGGGGGAGAGAGAGCTCACTCTCCCTGTGTGCACTCTCAGAGGAAAGATCATGGAAGGACAGCATGAAGGCAGCCATCTGCAACCCCATAAGGAGCCCTCGCCTAACACCCACCCTACTTGGCACCTTGATCTTGGACTTTCCAGCCTCCAGAACTGTAAGAAAATAAATTTCTGTTGTTTAAGCTACACAGTCTATGGTATTTTGTTTTGGCAGCCCTCGTTAACTAATATACTTTTCATGAAAGTCACTCGTTTTTCCTCCTTACCTGTCCCTCTGGAATCTGGGATAAGGGGCTAGACTGTTCTCTCTTCCCTTTCTTCTCCTATTCCCTGATCTCAGCCTTGACCAGCCCCTTTTCACATAAAACCCACAGCATTTGCTATCATTCCTCTTCACCCATTGCTGAGAGAATGCTGCCCTCTAAGCCACTCCCACTGCCCCCGCCCCTGGCACCATCTGTCTGTACTGGAACGTTGTTGTTCCTCTTCACCCCATCACTTGCCCCTACTTTTTTGGTTTTTGTTTGTTTGTTGTTTTTGAGGCAGAGTCTCACTCTGTGGCCTGGGCTAGAGTGCAGTGACCTCATCGTAGCTCACTGCAACCTCAAACTTCTGGGTTCAAGTGATCCTCCTGCCTCAGCCTCCCAAGTACCTGGGACTACAAGCATGTGCCACAACTGCTGGCTAATTTTTCTATTTTTAGTAGAGACAAGGTGTCTCACTCTTGCTCATGCTGGTCTCAAACTCCTGACCTCAAGCAATCCTCCTGCTTCAGCCTCCCAAAGTGCTAGGATTACAGGCATAAGCCACCTTGTCTGGCCCCTAGTTTTGAAGTATATGTATGACAAAGCCCCTTCTAATATCTTGCCTCCATTAATTCCAATGTTCAGACGTCATCCATTTCTACTTTGCCAGCCCTGGAATTCATCAAGCAGAGATACTGCACTTCCACGATCACAGGCCCTAAAATGCTGCTTTCTTGGTTCTCTGTTCTCTCTTTTAATCTGCAGGGGACTTACAACTCCTCCGTGGGCTTCCAGTATTCTCAGTACACTACCACACTTTATCTCTCCCCCATACCCAGCACAGTTCTTTATTAAAATTATCGTCCTGTATTATACTATACATTGTACAGAAAATTTTGAATGTAAAAAGTAAAAATGTCACCCAGATCTCACTAGCCAAGGATAATCGCTCATATGTTCTGTGCATATATTCATATATTTTTTCTTTTAAAAAACTGGAATTATATCATATAAAACTGCCTTGTCTGTTTTATTTCACATCACAATGTAGCAATACATTGAGAGATTTTCCTGTATCTCAAAAGATTTTTTAGAATATAATTTTTAATGATCACATAGTAGTCCATAACATTCCATTACAGTACCCTGTAGCTGGGAATATGTGTGATGTTCAGTTTTTTTATTGTCATAAATAATGTCTCTATACACAATCTTGCATAATTTTTGTGTATGTTTTTTATTATTTTCTTCAAGATAAACTCCTAGAAACTGAATTACTGGATCAAAGGATAAGAACATGTTTAGCTTTTTTATACCTATTATTAGTTTAAGTTCCAAAAAGACTATGGCATTTTTTAATAATCATTATTAAGGTATGTATTTCCTCCCACCCTGGACAGTACTGGACATCATAATTTTTTTTATTCGTTCTTAATTTCTATCAAATAAAAATTTGTTGTTGCTGATTTTTAAATTTATTTGGTAACTAATAAAGCTAAACATGCCTGCTGGTCACTTGTATTTTTTCTTTTGTGAATGGACCTATTCATCTTTGTCTTCTTATCCATTTCAATTTTTTCCTTATTGATTTGTGCAATGCTTAATTTATTAGGAACACTAATCCTTTGCCTGTTTTATAATGTTGCTCATATTTTTGCCAGGTTAATGTTTGCTTTTACTTTGTTTATGGTGTTTTCTTGGCATTCAAAAGCTCTTAATTTTTATTTTTATTTAATTTCATCTACCTCCATTCTTCTTTATAATTTCTTTGCTTTTATGCTCTGAAAGCATTTCACTGAACAAAGGAAAGAGAAATAGTCGTATCTATTTCAAAAAACTCTGATGGAGACTATTGATTGCTTTTTTTCAAAAATATTTAAACCATTATCTAAAAACCATTAATTGAATTATTCCTTTTTTCCCTCAACCGACTTGAAGTGATGCCTTCAAAATTAATAAATTTCTGTATATGTTTGGGTTGATTTATGAATTCCTATTTTGTTCAAATGATCATTCTGCTTATTGTGTTAGTCAATGCCACACCCTGTAGCTTTATAACACATTTAATGATTGATACTCAGTGCCAAGCCTCCCTCATTTTCCTTTTCCAAAAATATCTTGACTTTTCTTAGTCGATTCATGATTCAGATGCACTGTATAATTGTTTTTCTGTCATGATCCCAGCAAAGAATATCTTATTGGAAGTTTTACTCACTGGTCCACCATTTTGGGAATTCTCTGACACCCTCCCTCTCCCAGTGTTGTCCGTCAGTCCCAGGCTTAGGTTTTCCCCACTGTCTGCTTTCATCCCTCCTGCTCCTGGGCTCCTGAGCACTGCCTGGGCAAGGATGAAATGATGTGGACGGAGAACATTCCAGCCTGGCCCTCTTTGTTCCCAGGCCATAGTTTTGGGCCTTCCTGCTTCACTCTTCGTCACACTCTCCACAGTTCTGAATCGTTCAGTTAGACAAACTCTCTACTCAATTTTCTCAGCTTTCTGCCTATCTATTAAAAATGTGTCCGTCTCCACCGTACCTTTACCCTTGGGCTTTGGCCTCCATCTTCACTGGCTTCCTTCTCTGGAACAGTGCATCATCCCCCACTGTCACTCTCTCCACCCCCACACCTACAGCTCCCCTCTACTGAGGCACTGGTTCACCTGACACCCCTCTGCTGGGAAACCCTGCCACCCTGTGCTTCGCACTGTCTTCTGCTCTTCCTTTGTTTCCTCCCAGCTTTGCCTGCTCACTCATCAACCTGCAGAATTCATAAGCAGACCATGACATTCAAGTGCCAAATCCAAAGGCTTATTTTTAGTCATCATCGTCCTTGATCTTTCTACAGAATCTACTTCCTCTACTTTGAAACTCCTTCCCTCTTTATATGATCGGTTTATGGTCTGATGTCTTCATCTCTGCTTATTACTTTGTCCCTTCCTCCCTTTAAATGTAGTCTTCAAAAAACTCTAACCTCTTCTCTCTGCACTGTCTCCATTTCTAACCGTTATCCAATGCCATGGTTTCAAGCACTACTTCTATAAAGATTACCCCCGACTCTCAAACCATGGAGCCACCATTTCCAGCTTCCACAGAGTTCTCCTACCTGAATATCTGGCTAGTGGATCTAAACCTAAAGCCTCAATGTACCTTTTGAAGATTTCCTCACTTTCTCCCATTCATATACTGTGCTTCAGCCAAAGTGGATTCTGTCTGAAGAGCTGTTAACATCTGCACATCTCTATATGTAGAATCAAAGGAAGCTTGATCAAGCATCCAAGTTGAAACTGTCTCCTGGGGGTGGGGGGCGGGGAAAGCCCATTGACCTCTTGCTGCAATGAGATAATTGTGTGTCTAGCATATACAGGATTCCACCTTCCTTAGAATGGGCCTGTGAGATCACCATTTTAGAGATATAAAATGGTTCTTCCCCACTAACTTGGCCAGGATGACAAGTGGCAGGCTGGCGGACCAGTTAGTTCTCAGGAGGAAGGGTTTACGGACAAAGAATAAAGATGCCCAAATCCCCAACAAGTTTGTTCCAAAACTGTAGTGACACAAGTGAGAATGACTTTATTGTGAGGTTAATTTGCAGTCACCCAGTTCTTTCTCTTAAGTTTGAGGGCATAAATTTCCAAAAATTACTTTGACTCATGATGCCCCTGAAACTACCACAGCACAAACAGTCCCTAAGGTCTTTTGCCCTTCTTCTTGCACATATTGTGCTATTTGTAGGATTTGACTCCCATTCCAGATTTAGGGCAAAAGAAATAAATACAACACTTGCTTCTGAAGAGTGTTCAGGTTTCATGGAGCTAAGACAGAATAATTATTTCAATGAATTGTATTAAAACATTAACGGATATCATTTTATACATGCTTGGTATTTTGCCCTTTTTGGAGGGCTATTTCTAATCTTAGCTAACCCTCAAAACAATGAGGTAAGACAATAGGCACTCCGATAAATTAAATGACTTGCCCAAGATAACCCTACAAAAGGCTATGCTAAGACTAGGACCCTGGTCAGGTCTTTGATTTGGTCCTAACTCTGCTAACTCGGGTATATATAACCTCATAAACAGCAGTGATTTCTTTCACTGTACTCTGAAATGTTTGCTTGTTTTTATAAGCACAAAGAGTTAACAGATTGTCCTCACTATCTAAAGGTAGGAAAATCACTCATTTTTTTAAATGAATTACAAACATTTCCATTGTCTGTTCCAAAAGAGTCCAGCTATAGATTCATGAGAATTGAAGCTCACTCCTTTTTATTTAACTGATTATATTAATACATACATTTCAAATAAGCATGGGAGTATTTGAGATAGCCATTGACAAAAGAGTACAAATATATAAGTATCAAATGGCACTAAATCACTTTCTTCAAACTTACTCTGTAAAAAAAAAAAAAAATTCGAACTATTTTTAAAGGATTGCCAGACTTGCAACAAAGGTCATGTTAAAAACTGATGCCTTTACACATGGGCGTATTTGATTATCATTTAAGTGGTTCACCAGAAAACATAAAAGCTTCAGGATTAAGCTATAAGAGGGGTGTTTATCAAAGTGACATCAAGTAATCGGTGAGATTTTGCCACATAGGTCTAAACTTCTGGTTTCCCAGAAATTAGCACAAAACTGAAACTAATTGTTGACTAATTGACTAATAATGACTCCATATTCCTATGTTCTCTTACCACTTTAAAAAAAAATCCACTGTGAGGCAGGGTTTAAAACAAGTGTAACAACTCAGGAGCTGCCTACAGGTATCTTGAAACACTGAAATGGAACCTATAACTTCTCACCATGGGGAAAAAACTAAGCCTGCTTTTACAGAGACTTCCAACGTGTCTCCAAACCTATGGGGAATAATCCAGCATTCATCTCTTCTATTGATAAAAGCCTTTTTCTTTTTAAAAGACTAGTGTAGCACCGCCCCAGTACACTTGGGTTGTTTATTGTCAGCATACGATGGGGTCACACCACGTATTCTGGGTAAGATAAAAGCCATTTTCCAATTGTAGTATGACCTGAGTCATGGGAGTATCTTTTTCTAAATTATTAGTCATGGAACTGCCAAATATTTCCCAGCCAAAATTAAATCTGGAATATTTGTGATTGTAGGGGAATGATGAAAGAAGCAAAAAAACAAACAAACAAACAAACAAAAACTAAACAGCTACATTATAATGTGATAACCGAGGCATTTAAATTAAGAGTAGCAAAAAGATTTGGTGCAGGGATTAACAGGAGTTGATCTTCATTATCTGGCTATGTTAGGCAAATAAGGTATGAGTAAATTTGGACGGGAGAGTAGGAAGAGGGCTGATTAGTAGCCCCTGTTAATTTTTTATAATGCTCAGAATAACTAGATAACATTCTCTTCATTTCTTGTCATCTCAGAATCACACGATAATATCTTTTGAGCTGTAATTTTTGTGTGTGTGGACAATCAAGTCAGATTCAACAAATATTCATGTTATCTATTATAACCAAGAAGTAAAACTATAGTTTAAGAAAAATTATCTGCCATTATATTGTGACTTGACAACGTATCCACTATTAGATAAAAACAACTTAAATTAGTTCTGGCAGATTTGGGACTTGGCAGTTCAGAATATGAATAGCAAATGTAAAAGCATGAAAATGGCATTACTATTATGTTTTAAGAGGATAATACACCTTTAAAGGGTGCCAGTGATTACTTTGCATACTGTAAACAACTGCTGCCAATCAATTTAGAAAGTGGCATGCAGCACATAAATGTAATAAGGCAAATTCCATTCAACCAACCTAATGCTTCCTGCCCAAGTCACTATTTCTTAACAGGAGAAATGGGGCTGGATATCATCTTTACACTTCATAATCTGTTCCAAATTGCAAAAGCAGACTACAGCACGGAGAAGACAGGACATTTCCAGGAGTCCTCTGAAATCTGTGCAGTAATACTCTCTAAAATCAAAATTAGTCCTGAACGGTAAGGTCACTTTATGACCCTATGCTGCAGCCAATCTGAGGGATAGTCAGTGTTCTCGTAACCCAGTCAACTTAGCCTTTAATTCTCAGTAACTCCACTTCGCCACAGAATATACTTGCAAACTATGGTCATGTGGAATGAAGAAATGGAAATTTTCCCTATGATCTGAATGAATATTCAGGGATTTTACTAAACAGCATTTAATGGCACTCTATTCTTAGAGTTTTTAAATAGCTGAATATTCAATATGCACATGCCTTCTATTTTCCTTTATTCAAGGGTCCTCAACTCCCCATCTCCTTGAATTCTTTAACGTATTTTTAAACAATTATACTCGGAGTGATATTTTATGAAATGGGATGCTAAACTTTGAGCTAATAACTATTTTAGTTTCTTTTTGATGGTAATTTAATAAGCATTTCATTCTTCAATCTTCTCACTCAATTATCTGTTTTTTTTAAGTAGATTTTAATTTTTTAGATTAGTTTAAGCTCACAGCAAAATTGAGAGAAAGGTACAGAGATTTCACATATGCTTCCTGCCCCCACACATACATAGTTTCCTCGGTCATCCACATCCCCTACCAGAGTGGTACACCTGTTACAGTGAAATGTGTTACGTTGATGCATCATTATCATCCAGAGTCCACAGTTTACATTTGGGTTCACTCTTAGTGTTGTACATTCTAAGGGTTTGGACAAATGTATAATGACATGTATCCACCATTACAGTGTCACATCAAGTCGTTTCCCTGTCCTAAAATCCCTCTGTGCTCTGCTTATCATTTACTTATTTTTAAAATGTGTCTGTCACTTAGTAGCTCATAATCTGGGAGGTAATTTTCTTAGTTTATTTCAGGTGAGCTTCTTTTAAATGGGATTGTCTGATGTACTTTGACATATTTTTGCATAGAGGAGACCACACTGGCAAGTTTACTTCAGTGTCATTCGGAACCACGTGAACAAAGGCTGCTGAATTCCAAACACGTCGGTCTTTCCCATGCAGAAGCCCTCATAATCCATTTTAAACACCAAATTGGGACTACAAGCAAAAGGTTGTGACACAGCAGTATGCGATCTTTTTCTCCTCAAGAGAGACAAAGTAAATTCAGTTGCAATTTTCTGTCTTCTAGAGGAGTTTCTAGGATTCAACACAACATTAAATTTTTGGCCTGTCTCTTTAATTTGAGAAATTATAAAAACGACGACAGATGGCACACAGAATTGACTTATGTCCTCTATTCTTTACTGAAGAAGGGAGTGCACAGAAACTTTGATAAAGGCAGAAGCTACAGTAGGCAGGTCACTATTAAAATCATCTAGCGGCTCTTTGGGCAGCTAGCATCAGAACCTTCAGGCTTTCTTTTTTAGATATTCTTTAAAGCCAACCAAGGCTGTTGTAGGTTGCCACTGGTGATCATAGTCCCAGTGCTCAGAACCGTCCTGTCCCAATAAAGACATGATGGATGTGCCATTAGCTCTGAACCTTGGCAACCTCTGAAATTACCCCTCTTTCTACCCCAATCTCCCACCCCCACTCCTCAAAATCATTATGAAATAGGAAGAATACTCAAGCTTACAGCTAATTGGAAACATTGCAAAAGAAGAGGAATGCTTAGGACAGCATGTCCACAGGAAAATAAATCACCCAGCATTGTTATTTAATGCATTGTGACATCATTTCCTGAAATTAAACAGAGATGACACCAGCTCAGACGATCTCTAGTATAAGGTTCCATTCAAATAATTCACAGATGTTTTCTCCTGGCAAGCAGGAAAACAATGCAAAGGCTAAGGCCAGGGGCGGCCTCACTATGCTGCATGTTTGTGGGAAGCTCTGCCTGCTGGTGTTTCTCAGCTGTGTGCTCTGCACATGCATTTCCACAGAAGTATTTCTTAGCCCATGAACCCCACTTGTATTCAGGGCACATCTGCATCTCTGAATATGAGAAAAGCCATCTCTCACTCTGTAAGTAAGGCCAACATTTCATATTTGGTATTAATTTGGCCCATAGCTATTAATATTAAGTAGACCAGTCTCAGAATCATGAAGGCACTAATTTCCAAATAGAAATAACTAATATCCATGAAATACTGATTCAATTAACCATTCAAGGTCTTTAAAAAGATGTCTAATAACAGAAATTGCCACAGTGTCTCCATGGATACACTTGTGGAAGGGGACAACTGGAGAAATCGGGGGAGAGATGAGCAAGGTGGGCAGCACTAGATCTCTAATCCTTGGGGATTCCCTAAGACACTGGAGGCCTCAGGCAGCTGGAATCCCAAGCACACAATGAAAAGACCAAAATACTTGACATTTGTGCAGCACATTACAGTTTACACATTGACTGCATTATTTGAACCACATAGCAACTCAACCTAAATAGGGTGCTATACTTACTATTTTCATTTTGAAGGTAAGAACTAGGTTCAGAGAGGTTGAATAATTTACCCAAGATCATAGAGTTCAAACTCAAGTCTTCAAATTTCACATTTGGTGACTCCTTTAAAAAAAAATCATACCATGCTGTCTCACAGAGAGCCTAGACCTTCACACTCTGAGGAAGCAGGCAACTCCAGATTCTGTTCACATGGTGGAACCCATATGGTGAAAAGGGAGCATTCTCTTCCAAAAGTAGGCCCAGATGAAGCGTTCTAAACTCCTTCCCAACCGGTTTCTTCTCCACCTCCCACCCCATCCCAGCAGGCTCACCAGGATGCGCCAGCCTTCATTGGCACTAGGCCTCTCTGATGCTGTCCCCTAGCATCAGTGAGCAGCCACTGAATGTTTACATGGCTTTTAGAAGGTGGGGTTTGGGCCATGTTCTCTCCTATGAGAGGTAATTGGAGTTATTTGGCAAAATCTGGTCTTCCCATCTCACACAGTCCCAGGAATGAATGTCATAACTTTAGATGCCTGGGTCCATTGGTCCAAGCCTCCTGCTAGCCATTTAACTAGATTAAAATAAGAATTATAGTGACTTTATATTATGTACTTACTATAAGAGCCAGGCATGGGGCTGAGCAGTTTGCAATATTTCATTTAATCTTTACAATAACCCTACTAGGTGGGTCTAGAATTATCCTCATTCAACAAAAATGGAAAATGAGGCTTAGAGAGGGTAATGGCTCAAGATCCAAAATCTACTGTGTTGCAGATTCCAGGCTCTATGCTCTTAACCTCCACACTGCACTGCCTCATTTAAGAAAAGAACCATCTGCATCTTCACAAGAGGAAGAGAACTAGTTAAAAGATAAAATAGTCTAAGTCTCTCTCTGTCTCTACCTCCCTCCCTCTCACGTGTGTGAGTGCATGTTCACACACACATCATAATAACAAATTTAAGATGACTAAGTTTACAGTCATGTGGTCTTGATGAACTCCCTAGAGAAGAGATTCATGTTTCTCTAATGTAACATGGAACTGTATTTATTCATAACTTGGGAGCAATGTCTCTGTGGAACAATATATTTTAAAACACATCTTTATTATCAAACTCAGACCTTTACAAAAATTCCATAAAACAGATCCTAATATGCAAGGAGTGAAATGAGTAAACACCTGAGAGGCAGGCCTCATCCCTTCCCAGAGTATATCTAGAGAGGGGACAAAGCCTTTTGCCTGGAACAAAGGGCAGGGATTTTAGGACTGCAGTTTCAAGGAGGCTACATGACATCACATCACTTTTAAATAAAATTTGCTTCTGATTCCGTACACATATTTTTTAAAGAAGTCCCTCATCTCCTAAGTGTGAGCTTTATCCCCATGTTTTCAAATAAGAAGACCTTTAGTCAGAAACTGGTATGACCAAGTGGTGCCTTTGTGCGTGAGCACTTCCTGTTTTTATTCCATGATCAAATATATTCTTTGCAGCACAACCAGGGGAGCTCTTGAAGGTGGCAAGTGGAGGTGCCTGAGAGCCTAATCGAGCACACTAAGGGCTTCTTGGCGTGAAGGAGTTTTTCATGGTTATGAATAAACCGTCAGCCTGGGTATTATTTCTTGCTGTTTCTTTCTTTAACTATCTTTGAAGTCAAATAAAAACAGTTGTAATGGCAGGCTTACTTTTATGATATCATAATCTCCATGTGTTAGCAAAAGGCATATACTTCCCTAGGATTTCCCTAAGTTTTTTATTTTTGCCACTGGGTTCTTTCCAGCAAAAGCATATACATTTCTAACAGAGCCTTTCTTCAATCTTCACTAGATTTCTTAGGCTGAGAAGCCAGGCACAGCCATAAGCCAATGGAAGAGGGTAGTGGTATATACGATGCTTTCGCTAGATGAGGCTCTAAAAAAAAAAAAAAGGATTTATTTTCTTAAAATTATTGTGAGTTTTTTAGAGGGGATTTTTCTAAAGAAAATTTTGAAAATAGGTAGTTAGAAACTAGGAAGTAATTATTTAGCCTCAGATCAAGCAAATTCAAAGTGCTTAACTCTGAATATGGAAACTCTTCAATTCCTCAAATAACTTGGTTTTTTTAAATGCCACTTTGGATTTAAATATTTTTCTCAACATAATCAATTAGCTGCAAGTTTATTACCTTTGCCCCTAAAGTTGGTGGTGCATAGGAATTTGAGAGATTGTTTTAACTGTAACAGTTGTAGTGGAACTTGTTCTTCCAAGAAAACTGAAGGTGAATGATTTTTGTCATATTGAGACTAAGACTTAACAATTGCTACAGTTGGCCTTTGTTGAGGTGGGTTTTTTTCCCCTCTGGGCCTTTTGAGGTATTCAGAATAGGTGACAATAGCTTGCAGTTGAGAACATATGTAGAGAGACCCCTGTGGCTTATTGGGAAAAGTTGCTCCATGCTGGTTGGGTGTTTGGAAAAAAAAAATACAACCAGAGTTCTTTTATGTTCTGCTAGTTAATGAATGCATGAATGTCAAAATGGGCCAATGGCCCATTCAGGGGGCAAAGCCTTAGCAGCCCCCTTCTTTAAGAACACATCCTGAGATGCAAAATACATTTGCTTAACAAATTAAAATAATGAGATAATTCAATTAGCTTCTTTTTTAAAAAAGAAAGAAAAAAGGGTACATCGGGGATTATTGTAATACAAGAACAGGTCAGACTGCACAAAAGGGAACAAACCAGTTTGAAATAATGTTAAAGAGACTAATAATGGAGGAATGCACATTGAATCATGCACTTCTAAAGAAATTTACATGAAATAATAATTTAGACTACATCTATTTTCAGTGAGCTAGAGCCAACATTTCACTTTGAAAGTTGAAATTAATTAAATGACAGAAAAATATACTGGGGAATCTCTATTTCCAAGGACTTCCTCATGCCTGTTAGTGCATGTAAGAAAAGAAGATCTAAATTAACATGTCGCTAGTTAGGGGTCTCTATTCTTGGCTTCTGAGCTCAGAATTATAGCTGAGTAAATCTTTCAGCTCATTAAAGATTGGAAAGTAAAAGTTTTACAGGACCATCCTCATCAAAGTTACTGAACCTCTTCTCTGCAGTGGGGGTGAGTGTGGATGAAGAGGGAAAACACTGCAAAGAGAAAGCTGAGGAAAATTTCTGTACGATACGAGGGAGGTGTAGAAAAGGCAGGGAGCAGAAGAGAAAGATGGTAGACAAAGCCAGTGGGAGGAAGTGATGAAAGGGGCAGGGGAAAGGAGCCTATGGATCCTGCAATGTGTCCCTCTCAGTGGAAAAACGGGGAAAAGGAAGGTCTAGGGAATTTAATGGACTTAACTGAGGTTCAGCCAATACAGAAGAAAACTGAACTTGAAATGCACACTTCCCAGCTCCCCCGGCTCAGGCTATTTGAGTTCTCTCTCTCCATCCGAAGGAGAGGCATTCATTAAAATTTTTAGTTGGACAGAGAATTCTGCACAAAGACTCGCGTACATTTAACTAGATGAAAGCACTTTGGAGTGGGGATACGCACTCGCAGTGGATTTGTGGCACAGTAGAGCTACAAGTGCCTGCCCAGGAATCACTGGCCACCCACAAATCTCAGCCAGTGGCCAGGCGTGCGGTGGGCAGAGTCCTGGGCAGGGAGGTGGGAGAAAGGCATCAACCACTCCTGACACTTCCACACGAGATTCTACTCACAGAACACGGGTGGACAGTCTTCTCTATGCAGAAAGGTTGGGGTAGCAGAGAGCTTTAAAAATAAGTGAAGAAAACAGCACATGGCTTCTCCACATCTCCCCTCTTTGAGTGTACTGATGGCAGAGATCGTGAGATTTCTATGCACCTCTCAAAGGTGATAATCATTTTGGCCAAGTCATCCTAGTGTGGGAAAAGCCCAGAGTTGGGGACTTGCTCTCAGCTTCTTCTCAGCTAGCTGCTTCCCTTTCTGGGTCTCAGTTTCCTCATCTGTAAACAGAGCGGCCAAATTCTCTAGTGGTTCTATTGTTCTGTAACACTGGTTTTGACGACAGGGAGGCTGAAAACCCATGTAGGTGTCTGCTTGGAAAGTAACTGCTGAAGTCTGTATTTTCAACCAAGAAAGGTGGAGCACGAAGGAAGACAGAGGGAGGAGACCGAACAGGTGAGCTGGTCAGGAGAAAGCAGCTTGCCTGCCAACCGCCGCTACCCTGCCTTTCCTAGTTGCTACTCTAACCAAACAAACCTGCCTTTAAAAATGAGAAACCCCTCCCCTCACACTCACTCGACTTCCAAATTAAAAACATTTTACAGGTTAGTAAATCTCCAGCTGAGGTGATGTAGCAAAGAACAGCTGTGAAGTAATTTTGATAATGATGAGAATAATGACCACATGGCAAGGTTCAGGGCTTTGCTGTTGCAGCTTCAGTGCTCCTGAATAGATAAAAGTGATTAAATACTCCTGATTATCCCTGACCAATATGTAATGGATTTACAGCCCTTTCAATTAGTCAGTATTTGCTTAGGACTCATTATTTTGTCTTTGGTTAAGTAATCAGCCCAGAGACCGCATGTTCTGTCTAATTCCTCTGAGCCGAGTCAGTGCAGGGCCCTGACCTTTGAAATGGCCATAGCTGCAAGGCAAGAATAACCACTACCACGGCAGCCTCGTTGGTTCTCCCAGCTAATCCTGACACCACAGGCCAGATCGATACACCTTAGTTTGCTACTAATGTCCTTACATCAAAATGGCCGATTTAGGAATGTGAATCTATCACTTTTCTCTCCCCACCACCGCTCCACCCTTTGCCCTTTGCAGCTCTGTGAGCAGAGCAGAGCAGCAACCACCACCATAAATAAAAGTGGAACCTTGTCCTGGACCCGTGACACTGTAACTAATGTCATTCGGCATGGCAACACACAAGTTGGATAATCAAAGAAGACCTTCAACTTTCAATGTGCTACTCTATTTTTAAGTATTAACCTAAATAGAATGGCCTGAAAACAATATTACAGCAAGAAACACCCTCTGAAATTTCTACCATTTTCCCAGAATTTCCCAATGAACAGTAAAATATAAGCATGCCTAGGTTCCTCTGTAAAAATATATTGTATTTTTTTTTGTCGTGAGAGTCTTACAGTCAACAGTACGTATTTGACACAAAAAACCAATTGCAAACAGGAGGATAAAGATAAATTGTTACTTTAAAAATGTTGCAATGGTTAAACCTTTCCCAGAAGTGAATAGGGTTAGCTTTTAAGATAATGGACTTGAACAGCTAAAGAAGAATCTTTAATGTCCACCTTACAAACAAAAGCATTATAGCACCTATAATCCTTCTGCATTTCCCATATAAATACATGACACATTTGTAAACTGCTTCAGTGATTAAAGATGCACCTGATACTGTGAGCTTGGACGTGTATGTGACAGGGTGCTCTTTTTGCCTCCTAGAGGAAACAGCTTTCGTTAATAGTGTAATCAGCAATGTGTATGGATGCATGAGCTCTCTACAGCCATTTCCCTTGGTTGCAGTTGCGTTATCTGAAGTTGCTCTCGTACCTTTTAGCAAAAATAACAAATTTACTTCTATATACTATTTAGGTTCCTAGATCATATTGAATAAAAGTCCATTACTGGCCTCTTAAAACAAAAATCTGCTACTTTATAGAGGGTGCTTTTTGAATGGTAATAGTTGATAAAATGTTAACTGCTTTGTTAGTCATCAGATCTTTAGAAAGAGAAAATAGACACTGATTTAAAAAAAAAAACCTGTATGACACCATATAACTTGCTAGGAGAACTTGACAAAACAACAACAAGTTTCTTTTTCTCTTTCATCTTGACTTACTGTGAGATGCTGGAAGAGCCAAGCTCTCATGATATTTGTTGCTACTTTGGGGAAAATGCCTCTTTTCTTCTGGCGTTTTTTGTCCTTGTCCGGATCATCATCGTCACCTGTACCAGGTGAAGCTACACTGTTGTCTAAACCATCCCCTAGTAGAAAGAAATAAAAATACATTAGAGAAAACATAGCAAGGGTGCCAACAACAATGTGCAGCTAATGATGAGCTCAGCTAAGCTTGTTGAAAGAAATCCATTAAGCGGGTATATTCTCTTTCATTAAAGTATAATTGGAGACACAAATATGTAAAAGACAAAATTAAACCAGGCCTCTTCAAATGTTAATTTTGTGTGTCTCACACTTGCCCATATCATTAATTCAATTATAATTGTGCACTTGACACAGCGCAGTAGCTCTTTGTCAATTATGGAATCCAATGTGGGAAAACCGCCATCAGAAAACCCATTCAGTGGAAATGCATCCCCATGCCCATAGTGAACACATACTGTAGGGTAATCAAGTTAAATGTTCTGTAGTCTATATATTCTAGGCTGCCTGCATAGGTGACAGTAACTGTGTCACTGTTCATTGCACATAACGCACTGCCTGCTCAGCCCCTCCTAGAGCTGTCACCTCCTAAGCACACACATTCGCACACTCCTCATGTGACCCTGCACTCAGCATTTCCATGACATGAAAACTTTTAGCTCTCTGCACCACTGATCATTATCATGGGGAAAAAAAAAAAAAGATACACATCAAGGTAGGGTGCTCACTTAATCAGAAGTTTCTATCAACATCTTTCTCTTCTGTGCTTTTCTCTGGCATTAATTGTGCATTAGCAAAAATCATTTACTTTTAACAGTCATAGTTATTTTTTCTTGCCCTCCGGCAAAAATGCCTTGAAAGCCTGCCTGGAGGGCATCTAAATTATGTATCTGAAAAACTCTTCTGGCAAGGCATTGCAGGACCCCTACTTTCTTAAAATTCATACGAGCACGTCTTCCTGTTTTTGGGAAGGCATCAATCAAGAGCAGCAATATATGCCATATCCCTACATTAATATTTGAACTAATAACTTTAAAAAAAGGAAAGAAACAAGATCCGACTTGTGGCATAATCAAATGCAAAATAAATGAAGAATACGGGGACAGCACTGGGGCTTTATAGATGGCTGTGTTTTCCTTGCACATCATTAGCCTGGAGCCACACGAAAGAGAAAAACAGAGAAGTGGAGAGTTTATGCTCCCTGCTGGTGTTTAAGAAGCCGGGGTCCTGGAAGGACATCTGGGAATTGCGCTGAGATGGGGGTTTTTGTAATTTAAGAATAGACATTCATTAACAGTAAATGCCATAAATCCCATGCTAAGTAAAAACCTTGTCCAAGAAAGCCTAAAACAATAAACTCTGTGCTCAGTGTAGCCTGAGCTGGACGCTCTGTAGCTTCCCGAGGAATGCCATAGATCCACCAGCTCATTCCCAGACGGGCTCCCTCCTTTTGGATTGTGCTATGACATAGACGCCCTGCCCACCCGGCCGCTAGAATTCTAACTTTGAGGTCTGCTCTGTGGGCTCCCCTCTACCTGTTCTTTTTCTTTCTTGCCGAAAAAAACCCTCAACCTTTTTTGACCAGAGAAGCAGAAAAGCCACAGCAAAGAGCTGGCAGATTAATTTTATTGACATTTCCATTTTCACTGCAATGCGATACCCTCCATCACATGGAAGAGATGACCCTCACTATTTACAGACTGACAGGCCACTTCATTACAACCACCCTGCCCCAAGGCAAAGCAGCTCCCTTCCATCTGCCCAAACACTAGAGCATGACCCCGAAGTTGCTGTTCTCTTTTTCTTTGCCTTCTGTTATGATAAAAAAAAAAAAAAAAAAAAGAAGGACCCCAAATAGTCAAAGAACGAATCAATGTACGGGGAAACAAAAGGCATTTGACTTTTTGAATACCGGATATATGAAGCCTAGTCTTCATCTCCCTACCCTCCCTGCACACCCATGTACACCAGGGGGTCGCCTGCACAAGGAGACACATACACACACCCCCAAGCTCTCGCAGGGACACGTGCACACGCTCTCCACCATGCCAAGGAACTGCTGCAAGGCAAATTCTCACCCACACTAATGGCTTCTGACTGCTCCTTGGCAACCCCAGCATTTTAACCTGGGTGGATGTGCTCTCCAAAATACAGACACTGGAGCGATCTCATCAGCTGTTCATGTGACACAGATGGAGAGTGGCTATTAGGAGCCAGGCAGTGGGCCTTGGGGATCTGAGGTGCTGTTCTGTAGCCTGAGGCGATTTTGAAAAGCAGTACCCGGAGATGAGGAAAATAAAATCCACACTGCAAGTGCAAGTTTGAAGTCAGTCAGTCTGTCTGTCTACCTACCAGGGATAAAGATATCTTTGTCTCTTAATGTGAAATCTACGTGGGCTATCTGAATGTACATTTCAGATAATGTATGTATGGAATAACTCTTCCTTCAATGTCTTCCAAATATAAAAACACACTCTGTAAACAATGCCTGTGTGTATATATTTCTTCCTAAGCACATATGGTTTCTGTGTATATGTTTAAGCTGAAATTGTCAGGATTTTGTTAAAATCTCATTTAGCTTTTTTTGATAGATTTTTGAATATACTTATTTTAAAGGTTAATGGCTTAATTGAAGATAGTTCAACGAAAAAAGCCATTTGCCTTTTTAACCCAATCAGTGACCTTAAAAATGAGAGAAAGCATTTCCACAGCGCATTTTTTCTTGCTTAAAAGCAAAGAAGGCTGGTAACACCTTCAAACTACATGATTCACTATATTTAGCTGAGAAAAAATATAGCTAGATTGTGCATCCTTTGATGACTGACTTAAACTGGAGAAGATAGGAGTATTACATGAATTTTAATATAAAGCAGTCCATTTTATATAAGTGTTGTAAAATATTTGAATTTAGATCCAGTGTAAAAAATTAATTATAAATAAAAATGTGTCTAGTTTTATATTAATAACTAGATATTGGACATAAAACTTTAAAATTAATGTTACTATTTATACCTCTAAAAAGAGAGGAATTTTCCTCTCCCAAATACAACAATAAATATGATTGCTTTTTTGTCCAATGGACTGTGGACCAGCTCCAGCATAGAGCACAAACAGCAGCATAAAGAACATTTTTGAGGCTGGGTAGAGTGGCTCACGGCTGTAATCCCAGCACTTTGGGAAGCCAAAGCCGGAGGATTGTTTGAGGCCAGGAGTTCAAGACCAGCCTAACAACATAGCAAGACCTCGTCTCTACAAAACATAAAAAAATTAGCCCAGACATGGTGGCACATGCCTGTAGTTCCAGCTACTTGGGAGGCTGAGGTGGGAGGATTGTCTGAGACCAGGCATTTGAGTTTGAGGTTGCAGTGAGCTATGATGGAGCCACTCCACTCCAGACAGAGTGCAGAGCCCTGTGTGAACTGCCAGATCATGTAAGAGTTAGTAACTCAAAGTGGACATTTTTTGTTAAGGGTGTGTGTGTCTATGTAAAATAGTTGGCAATCCTTGGCACATGTGTCAAATGAGTGTATGTGCCGAAAAGGGTGTGTATATCAGCACAAATGCATGTGCCAAAAAAGGTATGGGATATAACAATGCGTGTCTCAGCATCTGCAGTTAGGATTCAAAACTGTGGAATCCTTGAGGGCTGTAACTGTTTCTTATTTGATCCTGAGAGTGTACCTCCATGCTTGACCCCGAGCAGATGCCGAGTGATAATTGGGTGAGTGAATGAACTTAACAATGAGCTTCTTCAAGGGCCTTCCCCTCTTTTTGACTATCCCCACACTGGGGCAACTGCACTTATTATAGTACCTAAAGGGAGAAGGCCTGTTCCTCTGGAACAGCTGGGTGGGTTTCCTGGGTGCACACAGTTGCTTTCAAACATGCCAGGAATGGTGCTTCTTTGAAGAGCTCAGTACCCATAGGGATTTTTTGAGGAGCTGAACCAAAGGTCATTCCACCAGCATTGCCACCTTTGAGGATGAAAAGCTAAATAAAGCAATACTGGGCAGGGCACCGTGGCTCATGCCTGTAATCCTAGCACTCTGGGAGGCCAAGGCAAGAGGATCGCTTCAGCTCAGGAGTCCGAGACCAGCCTGAGCAAGAGTGAGATGCTCGACTCTATTAAAAATAGAAAAACTAGCTAGGCATCATTACGTGCACCTGTAGTCCCAGCTACTTGGGAGACTGAGGCAGGAGGATTGCTTGAGCCCAGGAGTTTGAGGTTACAGTGAGCTGTGATGATGCCACTACACTCTACCCAGGACGACCGAGTGAGACTCTGTCTCAAAAAAAAAAAAAAAAAAAAGACATAGTGGGCATGCTTCTTTTAAAAGGTTGCTAATCCCTTGACCAAGGGCATAGTCTAAGTTTTGGGCAAAGATACTCAAAATAGATGTGCATGAGTGCAACATAGTGTGTGTGACCATGGAAAGAAATACTCAAGACCTATGGATGGATAAATTTGCAGTGGATTAAAAGATCAGGGGAGACTGTTAAAAACATAGGTCCCTAGGTCTCATCCCAGATTTACTAGATCAAAATGTCTATGCCAGGGACCAGAAATTTGTACTTTCAACAAGTTCCTTGGGTTTATTTATACAATCAGCCTAGCACTGGTTCTTTTTTTTTTTTTTTTTTTTGAGACAGAGTCTCACTTTGTTGCCCGGGCTAGAGTGAGTGCCGTGGCATCAGCCTAGCTCACAGCAACCTCAGACTCCTGGGCTTAAGCGATCCTACTGCCTCAGCCTCCCGAGTAGCTGGGACTACAGGCATGAGCCACCATGCCCGGCTAATTTTTTTTGTATATATATTTTTAGTTGGCCAGATAATTTCTTTCTATTTTTAGTAGAGACGGGGTCTCACTCTTGCTCAGGCTGGTCTCGAACTCCTGACCTCGAGCGATCCACCCGCCTCGGCCTCCCAGAGCTAGGATTACAGGTGTGAGCCACCGCGCCCGGCCTTAGCACTGGTTCTTTAACTGGCTTTTGGAAGCCACTGAACTAGATGATCTAACTTGAAATGAGATGCAACCTCAGGAACAGGTAGGTAGTTAAAATTCTACTTTACTCCCATGCATGAGGTTAGTGGTCATGGAGAGTAACTACGATCTGGCCTGGGCCTTATTCACTGTGGGAAGCCACAGTGTTTTCCACCACATGTATTGGCTATCACGATGTAACCCCATCCTAATCTGCAGGTAAAGCTTACACAGAAAGAAAGAAGCAGTAGAACACTGTCTGTCAGAATGAGGACCAACAGCATTAGCATCAGCTGAGAAATTGTGAGAAATGCAAATTCTCAGCCCCACCCCAGACAGACTGAATCTGAAACTCTGGGTGTGGGGCCCAGACTGCGTGTTAATAAACCCTCCATGTGATTTTCAGGCCCACTCCAGCTTGAGAACCACTGCCATAAAGCACAGAGAACATTCCTTAGTGTGCTGTCCTTTGTTGTGGCCTGAGTCTAATCTCTGGGTCCCCCTCCCGTTTTAAGACTCTGAAGTATTTTGAGAGCATCTCTAGCTGGATTTACACCCATGCTCTTGAGAAAGTCACACATGCTTTCCTTAGCTGAGGGGATTATGCTCAGAGCAGGGCATTGCTCTGGTAGGTAGCTCCAGCATGAACCTACCTAAAAGAGCAGTGATGAGAGACAGTCTGGCTGCAGGAAGCTAAATCCTGGGATCCTGTGGGCATCCAGGTGTAGGCAAAATCCATATCTATAGCTGTGTATCCAACGAATCAAGGAAGGACATGGGCACACTAGGAGAGGCTGCTCGGATGATTCTAAAGCAGAAATTCCCATCCATAAAATTCGAGGTCATAAAAACCACCCAGACAAAAGGACGTCACTTCTATTCATTGGCATTTGTGTTATTCCATCTAGCCAAAAATCTGTCTATATTTTAGATATCAATTGCATGGTTTGGAATAAAAAAATGCTAAAAGCAATGATGATGTGCTATGATAACTCTGATATCACAGGGACATGGCCTTCTAGTCTTAGCAGAAACACAATGCCACCAGGCATGGTGGCTCACACCTAGCACTTCGGGAGGCTGAGGCCAGAGGATTGCTTGAGCCCAGGAGTTCGAGACCAGTCTGGCAACATAGTGAGACCCTGTTTCTAAAAAATATTAAAAAATTAGTTGGGCATAGTGGTGCACACCTATAGTCCCAGCTACTTGAGAGGCTGAGGCAGGAGATCACTTGAGCTCTAGCGTTCGAAGTTATAGTGAACTATGATCATGCCACTGCACTCCAGCCTGGGTGACAGAGTGAGATCTAGTCTCATAAAAAAAAAAAAAAGAAAGAAAATAAACAATGCAACAACCAAGATGGTCCATGTGGTCAAGGATAAACTGGAGCCCAGGCATGGCAACTTCAAGTCAGTGCTACCACCACTGGTAGTCTCACAGTAACACTGTAAATTATCTTTTACTTTCCAAAGCATTGCTTTGTCTGAACCCTGTTATCAACAACAGATCCAAACAAGGTTTGATTCTACAGAAAAAGTCTAAGTGTAGACAATAGATTAGTTATGCGGCCCAGTGGCTGGGACTGAGCTAGAGCTGGTTCGGGTTGGCTTCAAATGGAAATGGCAAATCTTTGTCCCAAAGTCAGCCAGTGCCTGCAAAGGCTTTAGTTTAGATACATTCAGTACAGTGAGTCTTTTGAGACTCAGGATTTTCACAATTGGTTTGCTCAAAGTGGAGACCCTAACATAACAGCACCAGATTGATCCTCAGAGCCCCAGAGATGCTACAAATATTTGAGAACCTATTGTCCATATAGTCAGGATCTCACAAGCTTTGATCCTATCACTGTGCAGTGCTATTAAACACTTCATAGAACTGTGATTAAAATGATATATTCCCCTCCTTTAAGATCACTTTTTAAAGGATAGAATGATGTTTCTATGACACTTGGCACACTGCCAAATAAACATCTAAAACTGACCTCTAAGTCATATATCTTCAGAGAAATAATTGGAACAAATGAATATGTATTTTGGTTAATAGTATTTGTACTTCTTTTGGGTAGCCTGGTGATGCCTTATTTGTCACTTTTTCCTTGTTTTAGACCAAGTTTAATAGTTAAATACATTCATACAAAATATACATTAAGTAAATAAAGAGTGATAGCTTATCTGGAAGAACAAGGCTTTTTTTCCATCTCATTTTTGAGCAATAGAAATGCACTATATTCATTATCATTTTCATTTTGCACAATGTAAGTTCACTGATTTCCTACACCCACACACAGAAAGATAGATATATAGACAGATAGATATCAATATCAATATTTTCCAAACAATCCATTTCCAGGATTTAGGTATATTCATGAATACGTAGATATTTATATATGTCATATGTGATTATAAACCTATATGTATGTAAATTAAATTGTAGCTGTTTAAAATACTTCATCATAGCTGGGTGTGGTGGCTCATGCCTGTAATCTTAGCATTCTGGGAGGCTGAGGCAGGAGGATTGTTTGAGGTCAGGAGTTCGAGACCAGCCTGAGCAAGACTGAGACTCTGTCTCTACAAAAAATAGAAAACTTATATGGGCTTGGTGGCATGCACCTGTAGTCCTGGCTACTTAGGAGGCTGAGGCAGGAAGATAGCTTCGGCCCAGGAGTTTGAGGTTTGAATGAGCTATGATACCACTGCACTCTAGATAGGGTGACAGAGCAAGACTCTGTCCCAAGAAATAATAATAAAAAATAAAATATGATACATCATCAATTTGCTCACAAGTATTGAAATATATTTGTAGATGAAAATATTTTTGCCTACCGTCATATGTACACACACACAAATTTATACGATTCTTAAAGTATTTTTATTTAATGTTAAATAGGTGTTTTCAATATCACTTTCCTATCTCTAGAACATTGTCTCCTCTTCTTTATCAACACTGTTGTCACTTCCATTGTTACCATTACCACAAATAACTTCCACTGGGCACTTGCAATGTTCCAATTGTTATTTAACTTTGACAAGAAATGAATGAAATAACTACTATCATCAACCTCATTTCATAGATAAGAAAACTGAGTCTCAAAGAAATTAACTTGTCAAAGATCACACAGAAAATGGCAGAGTGGCACTTGTCCTCCAAAGCCCATCTTCTGTTCTCTACCTCAAACTGCTAGGAAGACAACAAGATGTGAAGGGTGAAGCTAGATTCTGCATTAGCCTCCACTGCTAAGGAAATAAACCCCAACATAGAGGCCCTGTATTTTCACATTTATGTCCCAAAGAGATATTAGGTGACAATACACTTACAAATAAATATTAACCAAGAAACAAGCAGATACATACTTTTACACAGACAGGTGTATCCAGCAATGAGGCTGTCCATTATCTATAAGCTCATTATTGTTTCCTGTGGACCTAAAGCTCAAATTAAATATGATTTTGAAACAGGAATATCTGCAGAATTTTCAAGACTTTTCTGAGGCAAGGAATCTTTCAAAATTCCATGCCTTTACCCCTCCCCATTAGTTTGGAATGCCCTTTCTCTTTACTTTTTCTTTCCTCATTTCCCATTCTTCTTTACCAGCAAACTCCTATTCAACCTTCAAAACCCAGTGCAAAATGAATCTCCTTTATACAGCTTTCCTCAGCTCCCATTAACAGAGATAATGTACTATGTTCTCTATTTCTTCAGCAATTTGTTCTTACCTTTGTTATTTACTTTTCTGTTTTGCAATTTATCTGCTTACTAACTGCTTCTGTTTTTGCAATTTATCTGCTTACTAACTACCTTTTGCAAGGTAGGAGCAATGCCTTATGAATTTCTGATTCCCAAACCCTGACACAGAGTACACACTCAAATGTTAGTGGAACGGACAAATTGGTAGCAAGAGCCTCTAGACATATTATTAGGACCTGACGAGAACATAATCTGCTTTGAAGAATGTGCCCATGAAGGAGATTCACCAAGCCTCAGGCTTCCTCCCTCTACTCTCCTTGCCCCGTGGACATGGGGTCATACTATGCCCAGTGTTTTGCTGTGTGCAAATATGCATGGTTCTTCCCAGAGATGATCTGAGACACATATCCCATATTGTTTATGAAAATGTGGCTCCATCTCTACTCTGCCCTACTCCACTGGGGAAGAAAGTGTTGGGAGAGATGGTGCTGCCCACGGCCCAGCCTTTTGAGTTATTATGAAACATTACAGTAAGAAATGAATTATAGTGTAGTCATGGAACTGCAACACACAGTACTTTGTGGACTAATTTTCTGTCATCATTTCTGTAAGCCCTTTTTTCTCTTAATATAATCCTTTGAAAACAGGATTAAAATGTACTAAGTGTCAAAAGATACTTTCTTTCAGTGGTTGTCAGGGACTACCTTCCAGGAGTTTAATTTAGGGCATCCCACTGAGAAACCTGCATCAGGATTTCAAATGAGATTTTAAAAGAAGAAGAAGAAGAAGGTTTTACCTAGTTCTGTTTTAGAATATAGCCTTGTAAAACTTGTTTTCCAAGAACCATCAGCAAAATAAATCTTTTTCCACGTGCAATTTACCTTTTTTCACATCAGATCAGTTGGGGTGAGGTGGTGGTGGGGCTGTAGACCCAGAAACATGGGGAGGGTGAGGGGCCAACAGTGAGACCTGCTAATTACTGATCTCTTTTACTCTCCTGCTGTGCTTAACTGTCTGGACACGTTAAAGTGAAATTTTTCTGTGATTTTTCAAGTGACTAGTTCATGGCCCACTAGCACGGAGGGAAGCAGAAGAGATGAAATGCTTTCGTTTACATGCAACATTTACTAACTGTGTGGGTTTTCTGACATTAAAGAGAGGACAGTGACCCAGGCCACCTTTTTCACACTCAAAAGAGCACTGAAAAAACAAGTCTTCATCGGCTTACCTCAGGCTTCCCTGGTCCTGAACACCCTCCCCCCGGGGTATGAGCAGAAAGGGAAAAAAAGAGGGGATTTTATGCTCCTTTCTCTTCAACTTTTCAGGCGGTATAAGCAGCATTTAGCAAATTCAGCCCCAAATGGCTCCAAATGCTCAGAGCTGCAGGGGCTCATTCTTTGTTATCCTCCCTCTATTTACACAGGATTTACGCAGGCTCTCCACTGAAGAGACCAAAAGCACTTCCATTCTCACCGGCTGGGCCGGCCGGACTGTGGCTGGGGCAGTTTCATCCTGGCCTACGATGGGGGATTTCTGCAACCTGGAGAAAGCAACAAACTGCTCACGAACTGAGTGATCCCCAGACAACCTGGCTGGTATAGGCAGCTGCAAAGCGGATAGGCCTACACAGAGATGAGCTAACCTTCCAGAAGAGAAAGGAAAATCCAGCCAAGGCTGTGCAAATGTGCGTCCAGAGACAAATAACACGCACTTTAAAATATGCATCTATATGATAGAATGGAAAGTGGTGGGTGAAAAAAAAATTCTGACTGCAGCTTGGATGAAAACCACTTCACCCACTGGTTGGAAAAATAAAGTGTAAAAACAGACAGATGGACACATATGTAAATGTGGCTGTGTTTTAGGCTTTAGCTGGCAATGTGAATGTCGTAGTATAGTTTTGCACGCCTGTATTTTCCATATCATGTTGAATCCTGTTAACTGTTGAACAGAAACATCCTCATACTGGTCCTTGACCAAATCAGTCCCCTCAATTTACCCGTTAGGAGCCATAAAATGGCTTTGTTTATTGACTGGAACCCTCTAATCCTTTATGACAGAAGTGAATGAAAGCTTCCAACGCTCTTAGCCTATTCTTTACTAGATTTGGTTATTCTCATTTTAAAAATATATATTTCATGCCTTCCCATTAAAAGTATGTATATTTCACTTATAAATTTTAAAATATTTTAAGGGAGGATATCTATTCTGCTAAGTCTCCCACCGAATTCTCTAAAGGCTATTGACTGAATCCAGTAGAAAAGTCTATTCCTCTGACATTTTAATTCAGCAGATTGCTTAATCTCTGTGGTGCAGGATAAACGAATGTACTTGGTACTCAGTTACCTGATAAGCACATATAAAAGTACAGAGTATGTTCTGAAGTTATTCACAGTACATCACAATAAAGCTCTTCTGGGCACTCTAATGATTCATTTTTAGTGATCTCTCAAATGCCCTTTTCCACAGTTAACACTCAGCTTTTATTAAGGTAGAAAGCAGGGACAAATGTCCACTCAAGTCCCAGCTCTCAAATTTGACTCTACTTGCACTACACTACCTACAGCTAAAGCTTTTTTAATGTTCTGTTCACCTCCCCAGAGTGGCATTTCAGCTAACAGAGTTCACAATCTTTCAGCCCTAAACACAGAAGGCTGCTATCTTCAAGTCATCCTAGGAATGTGCCAGATACCATCATTTCCCTCCTGTGATACAAAGAACCAGAGAGAGAGAGAGAGACCCAGAGAAGACCAACCTGATCAAGTTACCAACAGCCCAGAATGCCCCTCTCAGAAGGTTAATCTTTGAACCAGTAAATGTTATAATTAGGAGCCTTGAAGTTGGGCTGAGGCTGGCCATTGAAATAAAGACCCCAAAAGAGAAAGCATGAATGGAACACATCTCTTTCACCTAATGGTTTGACACAAAGGTCATGGTTTTTATGGAAAATTTTATAAAAATGGGTTGTTATGATATAGGAATCTCTTTCCCATATCTCCTACAGAAGAAAAAAGGTGGTCGAAGAGTGGTGTCTTCCCAATTTTACTTAGCTATGTTTCAGTACAAATTGTGAAAATTATGCAAATAACAATTTTGGCACCTTTGCTAGAGGAAAACATTATTAAATTATGCTCTAAGTATTTTGTCTGCTTTAGTAATTACTCTCATGTAACTGTAAATATAAATAGCTGTTATTCTGTTTAAATTTTTAATCATGCAAAATATTGTCACACAAAATGTCCTTCTGTTGCAGTCTAACTGGGATTTTCTTTTTTAAAATATCCATATTTAACTGAAGTGGACTATTTTTAGCATTGTAAAGTGTTTTAGTAAAGATAGCTGGCTAACATCTCTGAATCAACAGGTCTTTCAAGAAAAGATATGGCCTTTATATTTGCAAAAAGAATTTCCTACAAAAGACCATTTATATAAAATATATTTTTAACATTTTAAACTGCAACTAGAATATAATTCATCTGCTTCCAAGAATGTATTAACTACATCACATCTATATAGTATATTTCAGAATACATTGATAATATTCTCATTTTATCATTAACTATAGGATTTTACCTTACTGTCTCTTTTAGCATACTTTAATATTAAATGAAACATTAAATGTCAACCAATTATTAACCCATAATAAAATCTGTTAAAAGGAATAACAAAAAAACAAAGTTCTAGCTGTAGCAGAAATTATTTCATTCCATTTTTAAGAGTCCTTCATTATCATCTTTACTATTTAAAACAAAAATAAGGACTATACATTCTTATAAAATAGTTGATAAGTTTGAATTCTTAAGATGGTATTTCTCTGTGAATTTGTATGAGCAAATATCATTTCAAAGAACCGAACAAAAACAAAAAGACTTTTGAATATTTCTTCTACTTTACCAATTATTATCAAATGAAAACAACAGAATATTTTAACAAAAGTACAACTTTGAAAATGACATTGTTAAATAATACAAAACACTAAAAACTTCACAATAACCCTTCATCTTAAAAGATAGCTTTCTTTACTGTAATAATAATAATGTTTGCAAAGACAACTAGTTTGAGGTACCTATCAACACGACCTTCAGGAAGTTTTTAGGAAGCTAGTCATAGTTACATATAGAAAAAAAGAACAATAGTATTATGAAGTTGACAGCAGGTTTTAGGTGAATACTTTTAAAACTATTAAGACACCAGATTTAGAACACATTTGTTAACAATTAAAAAAACCATATTTTATACATTTTTTAAAGAACATTTTCACACAATAGAGTTTCCTAATCAAACTTTGAATTTATTTAAGAAGTTTATAAATTAAATGGCTAACATTTTAAAAATAGCAGTTATGCATTTATATATTTCATTTATGGTAATTGCTTTAAATAAATCTAGTGCTATTATTTGATAACAGGTATGTTTTTTGTAATGGAATGCAAATAGATATCCATAACACATTTAATAGACCCAGGGAAACAAATAACGTGGTTACTTAATAAGAATAATTTAAGATAGCACAAGTTGATTATTCTTCCTATAGCCTATGTACTAAAGAACTACAGACACAGGGGCCTCTTAAAAGTACAGTTTAAATGAAAAAGAACTGCTAATGGTGTTTCTTTTGGGGTGATGAAAATGTTTTAAAATTGATTGTTTTGTTGGTTGCACAACTCTGTAAGTATACTAAAAACCATTAAATTATAAATTTTAAATGGGTGAATTGTATGCGAATTACATTTTAATAAAGATGTTATATTTTTTAAAAGAGCAGATTTTGGCATCCCAATACAAAAAAACATGCTGGGAGAAATATAAAAGCCCAGTAGCTGAGCTTAAAGGTACCCATAATCTTTTCTGAATTGCTGTAAAACAATGTGATTTTGAGGCCACTTATTAATATCATCTTAGTACCTTGCATATGGACAAACATGTACTAAAAAACATTTGAGATGTATTTTATATTGTTTATATTACAAAGATATGCATTATGGAAAGTAAATTGACCTTCACACTAAAATTAGTCCTTCTCCACTCTCAATTCTATTGCATGATAGCAGAACCCTTTCAGGGCTTACTTTGATACTCAGAATGACACCATAAAACTTCCACAAACAGATATACACACACACACACACACACCCCTCCTACATTTCTTCTACTCAATTATAGAAAGCTTCTTCAAGTCAAGAACCATATTGTTTATTTTTTTCACATCATTCTTCGAACTTTATCTATGTTATGGGTATGGTTTCTGCCTAACCTGGCATTAAAGGAATAGCTGGTTGACTCTCTTATTTCTTGGAATATGCTTTTATGCTTTGCGGGTTTATATCTAAAATTTGAACACAGAAGCTGTCTAGAACGTTCGTTGCCCAGAGTTGAAAATTGGTCACACAGCTGACATGTCATAAATTTCAAAAGCATTAACTTGTAAGATACGTTCCATGGAAGAACCAACTTTATTGAAACAGGCAATAAACGATGCAGGCCCTACATTTGGAAGAGTGCCCTACATACTTGGTTCACCTTTCTTTTTCTAAATTTCTGACTTTGTTTTTTTTTCTTTGGGCAGCTGTACTACTTTGTACATGGGAGGCTCACTCTGACATGGTCCTTGTCCCTACACCCTGTCCTCACACCCCTCTTCTACATAAACACAGAGGCACACACTCTTGGGGGAAAATGGTGATGCAATGGGAGAAGCATGAGCTGTGGAATAAAATAGATCTAGCATTGAATTTCCAGATTTCTTTCTCTTTTAAAAAAAATCTTTTTAAGGATAGATAGTCAAGTAAAGGGATGGGAGCAGAAAAGGAACAAAGAAATTTGTAACCGGTTATGATCAATTACTTGTAAATACCATTGTACTTGGACCATCCCCAGATCTATTTCTTATTGGTGGAGTACGACTTCAGTCAAGAGATTAACCCTCTGAACCTCAGTTTCCTCATCTATGATATGGGAAAAATTGGATATACCTAAGGGGCTAACTGTAAAAATTAAATGAAATCATAAGACTAAGAGCTATTATTTACTAAGTCCCTGCTTTGTACCAGGTGTTTTATACTTATTAACAACCTTAAGAACTTTATACAGGACAACTAGCCTCAAGCAATACCTGACACAGCAAAGATGCATCAATAAATGTTAGTTATTTCCTTTCTTAAAATGAACCAATATGAATGTATAAACAAAAGGTGGTATATCCATATACTGAAATACCATTCATCAATAGCAAGGAATAAACTACTGATACATGCAACATGTATGATTATGCTAAGTGGAAGAAGCCAAACACAAAAGACCACATACTGTATGATTCCAAATATATTAAATTCTAGAAAATGCAAACAAATGCAAAATGACCAAAAGCAAATTGGTGATCCCTTGAGGACATGTGCAGAGGGAGGGATGGATTAAAATGGGGTGCAGGGAAACTTTCGGGTGAAGATGGAACTGTGCAGTGTCTAGGTTACAGCGCTGGTCTCATGAGTGTATACAACTACCAAAACACATTAAATGGTACACTTTAAATGGGTTTCATTTTTTTATGAAAATTATACCTCAATAAAGTTAATAAAAATAATGTTAAGCAAATTATTGTAAATTAAATCTTCATAAACAAAACAGATTTTAGTGGAAAGTACAGCATGTAATTCAGACAGGTGGGAGTGGGGATTCTCCCAGTAATTGCAGTGAAGTTCTGAAAGGATGGAATGATCTGGGGCAACATTTGAAAGAAGTTGTGAGGAGAAGCCCAAAGTGATATTTATAAACCTGTTGATTTATACAATTTTCTTTAACTTCATAAAGATGTAAAGTGGGTGGTCAGAATACACTGTGCAGATTTTACTAAACAATATTTTTCTCCATTGGCCAAATCTAATTATAAGATATACTGTTAACAAAGACCTATTCAAGTTGCAAAGAAGAAATACCAATAATAATTTAAAAGGTAATAAAATAATTCTTAATACATATTTTTTAAAACTCTTTTGGGAAATTCTGTATTAACTAATTCCTACGAAGTATAAAAATTCACACCACACTGGAGATCTTAGTCAATTTCAGAGGACGATGACACCATTCACGAAAGACTATGAGCCCCTTTAAGATTAAAAATTAATAGAAAATACAGAATTAATATTAACCCTTGGAGCCAGCTCCATGCCTTCAGATAATCCCCAAATCCACCAAATAAAGATGGACGGGAACTAACATTTGTGGAGTGTGAAATATGTTCCAGGTACAATAGGCCTCATCTCATAGGACTGTAATCCCTATTTAATATAAGCAGAAACTGACGCCAGACAGGTTAAGAAACATGCCTAAAGTCACGTGGCTAGTTGGTAACACAGGTGGATCTTGAACTTGAGTCTGTGCTATCTACTGCACCATGCAGCCTCTATTCCCATACAGAAATGGAATTTCTATATTTTTAAAATGTGTGTTTGATGAGGGGTAAACAGTGTCATAATATGACTTTGAACCTGGGTAAGTGCAGTCACTTACTATTGCCCAATCATGGCTAAGTGCTTCATCTGACTTTTGAGATGTGTGATATTTGGCTCATATTAGATAATCAATAATAGTTTCATTCCGTTCTCTTTTTCTTTCCTTCTTTCATTGGTTTTATAGGCCCTTTCACATGAAAAAAAAAAAAGGAAACAGAGTCACAACTGGCTGAAAGATGCATCTGCTTAATAGAAAAAAAAAACGTTTTCCTTGTTCTTCCAGAACTCATATCTCAAAATGGCACAAAAGCAAAAAGCCACGTGCACCACTATGTGGGAACTATTACCACTGATTGCCATCCATCTCCTCCTAGAAAGGCAGGGAGCTGAAAGCCATGTAATTATGAGTTTGCCATAGCATATCCCCAAACTCTGTCATAGAGAAAGATAACTCAAGGGGCACCAACATGACTTTATTCAGGCCCTGTTAGCTGATAAAACAGGAACTGTAAAGGTTTTTGTTTGTTCGACCATTTCCCAGGAAAAAAAGAAAGGGTTTGCTCTCTCAGTAGGTTTATTCATATATTTATGTTAAACCAGCCTATGAGAGGACTGACATCTTTGCTGTAAGATCAGATCTAAGAGCCACCAATCAAATAGCAGTCCAAGCTTAATATGCTGATGCAGCAAATTTCCGGATCTTGATCACAATAGGCTAGGGAGTCATTCTTCTCAGTGATAAAGTCGGTGAATGCACTCTTGAGAAGATAACAAATTAAAAACCAGCTGACTCGACACCATTGGAGTGAGGAATTCACCGCTGACCCAGTAGAACACAATTTCTACCACCACTCAGTAATAACTGGAGAGGGGCCAACTTCACTTCATAATTGTAAAACTACTCCTAACAGAGGGTCTTAGCATGGCTAAATGGTAACTGTCCAACTTACACTGTGCACACCTACTACAATTGGTAATGCCTTCCTCAAGGATTTGTAACCTGGGTCTTACTGTGTGTGAAAATTCAAAGATTCTAAAGCAAATTCGGAATTCCCAAAAGCATTGTATTATTTTAAATGATCAGAAGTGTGAAAAGAATCACATAACCTAGAGGATTATTCCACTTTGAAAATATATTTTGTATCTATAGAATCTCCACTAAACTGTCTAGCTTTTCTATAGTCGATGTATCATTCTGGTGGAAAGTGAAGTTGACAATGTCAATCCCAAGACATTAGGAAAATAATTGCTGAACTAGTAATTGTAAGACTTATGTTCGAAACTTAGAAATGTATGATCTTGGATAAAAATACCTCATTTATATAATGCTTTTTTCAGCTCTCAATTTTTTTTCAATTATTGATCACCACAACAAAGTGTAAAGGGCACATATTATATTATCCCCATTTAACAGATAAGGCAAGTAAGGTTAATGTTTTGTTAACTTCTTGCCTTGCCTGAAACACTTTCCATTATTTACAGTCTATAAATATTATTAGGTTGAACCATCTAAGATTACTCATACTTGATTTTTTTTTCTTTTAGAGATGCGGTTTCACTATATTTCCCAAGCTGGTCACAACCTCCTGGCCTCAAGTGATCCTCCCACCTCAGCCCCCCGAGTAGCCTCCCGAGTAACAAGCAACGGCACCCAGCATTTGACCATTTTTGAAATACCAAAACAGCAATTTTATAAAGCACTGTTTCCAGTTTTACTATCAATCATATTGTTGTTTCTTTTGCTCTTCTTGTTTTTCAATTTGCTTGTTTTTATCAAAATGTTTTGCCTCACTCTTACAAATTCTTCCAATTATTTTCTCTTTACACACCGAGTAGATAAAAAGGTAAGATGGAAATAAATGCTAAAAATGGAAGCCCCAACCTATGAGAAGCCAATGACTTTATCCATAAAAAACTTACCAATGAACAATTAGAAGGCAGGAGACCTGTGTGTTTTTAAATAGGGATGTAAAAAGAAGCCTATTTGTAATATTTTAAAAAAGGAAGTATTCCTGTCAATTCTAATTTCAAACTTCAACAATAGTAATTAGCATTGAGAAATGATCAGCGTATATTCTATCATATACCTCTGGAGAAATTATAATTCTAAATGTTTTCAATAATAACAGCATTAATACAAGATAATATTTATTGAGCACTAACTCTCTTCCAGACAGTCTGCTAAACGCTTTATATGAATTACTTCATTTAATTCTCACCATCCTATGAGAGTTGATTTTCATTTTACACATGAAGAAACTGAGGCTTAGAGAGGTTGAGCAATTTGCCTGAGGTCACACAGGTAATAGTGACAGAGATAGGGGTCACCACAATTGACTGCATCCCATAATGGTTATCCTTGAGACTTCAGAGCTCATCTGTCTAGACTTTTCCATTCTCCTATAAAACTTCATAACATTTCTATACCCCATTGAATCATCCCAAGATTTTCTGGTCAATCACTTTAAGATAAAAAGGGAAATTTACATCTGACAGTGAACAGAAGCATCCTGAGGACAAGCACCAGGGTTTTTTCTTTTACCCCCTACTCCCCGGCACCTGGAACAGCACCAGGCACATACCGGGCACTGCAGAAATATTTGTTTAAAAAGTAATAAATAAGATTCTTCCCTGTGGTTTTCTTCATTCCTGGAGCCTCACCTCAACTGTCTTCCTTGTGAGAAAACAGAGAGCCTTCAACCACCCCCATGTCAAACAACATTATTTGACTCTGGAAACCTTCCACCGTGGCCACAGCCACCACCACCTTCAACCTTGCTGCATGCAGGAAAATTGATTCATCGCACTGACAAAAATGTGATGAAAGAACCCCAACCACAGAGGTGGAGAAACCACTCCTTCTCCTTGAACAAATGCTGCTTTCTGATGCCCCTGACTGCTTTTCTTTTCTCGCTAAGGTTCAGTAAGTACTGAAAGCTCGGCCCTGGTGAATATGGGTCAGGTTTGTCATGCAACAACTCCACCTCTTTCATTACCATGGAATCAGTTAACAATCCCGCTAGTTCTACCAGATAAATAAATAAATAAATAAATAACGTAATTGGTCCCAGTGGTTATTTAGGTGCTGCAGAAGTCTTAAAAACACTATTATCTCCCGTAGTGATTTGCTAGCCTTTCCATACTCCAACCAGCACATTGGGACTTCTAAATTACATACCATAATTGACATAAAATATCTGTCCCATCAGTGAATATCTTTATTAGCATCAAAATCACTCACAACTAGTGTTCCTCAATGTTATTAAACATAACTTGTTCTAGGTGTTGCTTTACTAATTAGTCAGGATGAGCCCGAGGAAGAAAATCTGGGTCATGTTAAATTAATTGGAATGAGCATGAAAATTAGCAGAGCAAACTGCATCAATTTTCTATAGAGAGTCTTTCTTCATGTTGAGAATAAAAATGGATATTATGAGGCATTAACCAAACTGCCTTCTGTGACTGCCAAGAGGTGTGTTACAGTAGCCCAAAATATCATGCTCGCAGATTTTCAGAAGTTAATGAGACATTTCCAGGAATGGTAAATACATGGTGTTAAAATGGGTGTGCCTCTGATGGGAAAATGCCAAGTCATTTCATGTTTATTCAGGCATAACAAGCTCTTCAAAATGAGCATAATTTAAGAGGTGAATAGTGCAAAGAGGGCTAACATTCAACTAATTTTCCTTCAGAAAGAAAAGATTAAATTGAACAAAAAAAATGAATTAAGAGGTTTACAAATCAACAAGTCAGCCACCAGGACCGCAGCTTCGCCTCCACACCGGCTCACAGCCCCCGCCACGAAGTTTTCGAAACATGTCCCGAAGGCAGGGAACAAAGCGAGCAGAACTGATTACAGCCCCGCTCACCGCCTTGCGTCTCAACTCTGTTTGGCTTCCTAATGAGCTCACTAAAAACCTAATTCATCTCCCATAACCCTCCTCAGCCCTCCTTGAAATCCACCATTATGGAAATTACAGATGAAACATTTCCAGGCTGGGTTCAAACCAGTGCGTCTTCAACAGGCAGGGCCCTGACCCCCACCCTGAGCACAATGGAGCAGGGTCCAGCTCCGAACCCCTCCTGCTGCAGCTTCCAGAATAGAGAGGCCGGGCTAGGTTAAGGCTCTTTCTCAGGGTGACAATGATTTCCACCTTAACGCGCTCCCCCCCATGAATGTGGGAATTTCCTGGGTTCCACAGTACATAAAATACAAATTGTAATGCAGGAGAGGAGAAATGAGTTGTACTAATGACAAATAGCTGAAACAGGCTAATGTGAATTCCCAGCCTGTTCATGAGGAAACTCCCCGGGTTCCTCATTACATGGAGTCAAATCCTCACGGCACCTAGCCTGTAACTGGAAGATTACTGAATTGATGGATCCTTAGTTTAAAATGCAGCTGTTTTATTCTGCTTTAGTAATTAATTCTTTTTCCAATACTCTATTGATTAAGCGTAGACCCTGATAAAGTTCAAACTGAGAAGAATCTCTCGTGGCGTCCTTAGTTGCTCAGGAGAGTCAATGAAAACTTCCTACAATTCCACCTGCCTCCTCAGAGTGCTGATCCAATGAACAGAACAGTTTTTTTCTCATAAATTAGTCAGGCCATGTGGAGCTGTATTAGCTGATCGTTGCTTTTGTCTCTCTACTTGCTGACTTGCTTTTCAGTTTTGCTGGCCTTTGTGCTGTCACACACAAAGTCGGAGTGCAGCTGCCATTCTGAACCCAAACCAACGTAAAGAACAATTCGTACAAACTACATTTTTTTCCCCATTTTATAAAGCTGCAACTCCCCGAGCAGTACAGGGCTCAATGGGGCCTCCTGGGACCCAACTAGCTGAGAAATCAGTGCTAAAGCATGCAGACATATTGTGGAACTGGAAAAAAAAAAAAAAAGTAACCTATTTTTTTCAAGGCTTTGCCAGGCTTTTTTGTCTTTCCCCCCACCCCCCAATAGAATTTGTGCTACCCTATTTTCAGCAATGCTAAGCTCCCTATTTCATTTTCATAGAGGACATCAAGGAATGACAGAGACAGGGTAAACAGAGTAATCAAAAGGCCAAGGCCTGTGTCCTGTGCTGGTCAGGTGGCATCAGAGAGTTAGAGAACGCCTATTAACCACATGGGCGACGAGTGTAACCATATATAAATGGCCATTATAAACACAATGGTATTTAGTAATAAGAGGAATCACCAACATGGTGCTCCTTTTCAAAGGGTCACATGTACCGGGGATCAATGTTGGTGAGTAAAACAAGCACGATAACAGAAAGTTTCTCAGATTACAGCCCTGCACAATGGATTTTTGTTTCTATGAAGATCGTCGCTACTGGGAATGCTTTTAACAGCAATGGACTCATTCTCTTTCTCTCATTCCTTCCACACCCACCTAAGGCCCCCAAACCCATGTGCATGGGCTTAATTCCCTGAGTAAAAACAGGTCAAAGACATGGGTTTTAGTGCATGAGCTGGTGAGAAGAACGTAGCTGACTTCTCAGGTCACTTGCAATACATTTATAGGACAACTCACATTTGCTTTCAACTCTATTTCAGAGGGCAGGAGTAATAGTAACGGTCTGGAACAATTTTAGGAAACTCCCTCAAGTTTTTAACGATCTAATACTAAATTCAAAGCTACAACCAAGTCAGATCCTGTGAGCAGAGTAGCTGGGGTTGTTTTCCATGCTCTCTCCTGGGCCAGGGCTGAGAGTACTTTCCCACCTTCACAGCATTCCTTCCTAGGTCAAAAGGTCATCTCTCACAGACGTCTCCGGCAGACACTCAGTTGTCAAAAGGTTGCATCATGTGATCTGGGCAGTCACTACTAACAAAGCACTTTCCTCACTGGGAAACAAACTTTGCAGGTCTAAATAATTTCAGTGTTAAAAATGTGTTTTCCTCCTTCTATGCCCCCCTCGTCTCTTCAATTTCAAAACAATGAGGACCAGCAGCAGTTACCAAATTCATCAGCAAAACCTCCATAGATCACTTGGGTCAAGATTCCACCACTTTTATCGAGCCATTTTATGAGGAAAGATAACTGCCAGAGGACATGTTGATTTCCTGCATTCCCAAAGAAAACAGAGGTGTCTCTTTTCCAGGGGATTTCTTTCAAAAGGAAAACCCCATTTTCAAAGCAAACATACATATTTTGAATAAATAAGAAATTACAAGTAGAAAAATAATCTACAAGAAAATATCAGAATACTCTGTAAGAATCATTAAAAAATTAAGGTGACTTTTTAGATTAATGTGTATATTCAATTGCATTTATTTAAATGACCAACAATGTGCATATTGTAGGACAAGGTGCAAAAACAAAAATGAGGGGTAAGAAGGAAGTTCATTTGCTCAGCGTTCAGAATTGAAACAAACAAAGTTTGCCAGTGGTGATATGTTATATGTAAAAGGTCCCAGTTACTAGGGGAGCAGACTTTGCTTTTTTTTTTTTAATTTCCTGCTGCCTAGATGAATAATATAACAATTTTCTCATTGTCGTGGATTGTTACTTAGAGCAGCTTGAAGCTCTCTAACATGCAATCCAAAATGAGTCATTTATTTCTAGAAGGGAGTCAAACGAGTCTATCAACATTGCTTCTATTTATAAATTATATATTTAAGAATAAAGTAAAATAGTCATGGCTGACATGTTACATATGGGAGATAAAGAATTAGAGAAACTTTCAAATTATTTTGCCTAGTCCTAAGCAGTAGAAGCTAAGGGCACTGAGAATTTTTGTAAGAACTATGCATTTTGCACATTTGTTTATTCAAAAAAATGTAATCAAATACCCTCAGAAATGGGATCCAAGTTCTTAAATTTAGGAAACTAAGGTTTGCACAGATACAAAAAATTTTCCTAAATGTACTGTCTTCTTTCGAATTGTCATACTCTCCAAAAGTACATATTTCAAAACTCATCTTTCAGGCCTTCACTTGTCCCTTTTTACCTGCCTTGGATTAATAGGAATTGACAAAAATGCATATTTTTAAGACTGTGTATAGTTTTGCTTGGTATAATCTACAAACTTTAAGGACCCTGGTTTTATAAGCTTTCCTTAGGGTGGGTATTTCAGTGTTCTAAAAACAGTGTTATGGGCTGTTAAATTAAGCACATATTCTACATTGACATTTCAGTTCCAGGAAGTTACTGTGTGCCAAATTTGCCAGTTTAGTATCTGTAACCCCTGAACATGTGCTCTATGCCTTTTCATGGGGTACTTGGAAGGTAACTGAATTATGACACAGACTCAAATAGAAAAACATATTACATGAGAGAAGCAATTGGTATCTGAACTTTTTGAGGAAGTTGGGGTGGGATTCAACAAGGTGAGTAAAATGAACATGTTTATGATCCCATAATGACTTCTAAGCTCCTCACCATGTCTGTTACTATGAATCTGATGCTTAGCATTTGGCATCAGCTATAGAGTACAAGGAATTCTGTACAATTCTAACAATTGTAGAGAGTGGCCTTAAAAATAGAAACTTGTGGGCCAGAATCATGTTTTCTCTGCCAGAGGAATCTGGGAAGAAAATAGGTGCCTAATAATGAAGTGGTATAAATTCAGTTACCATCTATTTTGAGAGTATCACACACTTTGCAGCCCTATCAATCCAAGAAAGGAAATTAACCAAAAAGTTAAGAATTCCTTGCAGAGAATATATGACGCAGTTAGTAGTTTTAAATAGGCTTATTTAAACTGGTTAAACGTACGTCTGATCTTCGTGGGGGTGTGACTACTCACATCTGCATTTTTCATTCCTGTTATTACCTTACCTGAATATAGGACTGCAGCTCTAGATACTCTATAAAGTCAAAATAAATATTTTCATTGCGTACACACAAATATTCTTCCAAGTATAACAGTGGAGCAAGGGGTCAAATAGTTGGCAGATGGAGGCCAAAGGAATGGGGATGCCTCCTTAAAAGACACCACGTAAAAGAGTTACAATTTACCAGGTACCCTAAGGTCACGCAGGCCTACAGAGGAAATGTTCAAGGGCAGAGATGGTTAATTTACATCTCACCCAGGAAACATTATTCTCTATCATCTATAAAATCCTACACCGAAAAAATGACTGCTCCTGTATCTGTAAAATATCTTTAACATATGAATCTTTAAGTACAACCACCAAACTATCACAGATCTGAGTTCTTAGTTGTAAAGGTATCCACACTGAAAAAATACATCCAGAGTATTTCAGAAGTAGCTGGTTACCATGTCTACCTTGTTAAGTCATTCATTAGGGACCTGAGCTGGCATCAAATCCTTCAGTACATTTAACCCTTTAAAAAAATCCTAAAGTGACCAAATCATTTCTTTGAAATGAATTATACAAGGAGGTAGGAATTCTGGGCTTTTTGGGAGATTGTCGTAGAAACTAAGATTTGTAGTCACCAAACCAGTTTTTCTGAAACTCTTTTCAAAAGTGTAGTATTTCCTCTTAACTTTTGAAACCTGGATATCTCACTATAAATAAAATGGTGGCCATAAAACATCTTAAAAGAACTTTAAAAAAAAAAATCTTAAAAAACTGCTTAAAAGAAGCAGGCAGAATATAAAAGAAATCAACATAATTTTCTTAATTCAAAATAAGGCATTTTATTTCAAGTAAATTGCTTAAGATCACAGGGGAAATTACAGCTAGACTAGAACTTGGGGCTCCTGACACTCTAGTGTCAGTGACTTTTCTCAGAAGCCTACTAAAGTGTTTTCACTCTGCCTCAATAGCAACAAGTTATAATAAAGGGTATAAGAACTTTCCGCAGACTCAGGTGCCCAGGGTAAACCAGTGTGACCTATGACTCAGAGCTCTCTGATCTCCAGTCCAACACACTTTGCACGTGGCACTAACCTGACAACTCGGTCCTCCCTCTTAGTGACGCCCTTGGCATAATTTCAATGCCCAGCATAGGAACGGCAGGGGCCTAAGTATCATAACAGTGTGACAGATTCTAACTTGTCTTCTTAGAGAGGAAGTAGGATTGCCAAAGTAGGCCCGGAAAATTATTTGAGAATGCCTTTCCTTCAATGTCAAGTTATGACAGTAAGCAGCAGAAGTCAATAAAGTGCTTTAGTTGCAAAAATATAAGGCTGCAGAGGGAAGGTAGACCTCAAAGATGTGGTCAAAGAGGCAGAAGGGGAGGCCTTTCACAAAGAAGACTGGAACACACAACTTGTCTCTTCTTACTTTGTTAGTGATCTTGTCCTATGATCATGAAGATTCAACAGACGCATATTTAAAATCAAAGCAAATACCCATGTTCATCCTCTGTAACTACCTGGGAGAAATTCCAGTAAGATGCTTCACAAATTCTAATTTTATCCTGGTAAAAACAACTATATGGTATGAAATCTACATGTAAGGACTTCTGAAGAATTTATCCAGATTTACCTTTTTCTGTTTAGTTCTTTTATGTGCCATACTAATTTTCTACTAACCATTAAGTTTTCAATTTCACTGATCTAATCATATGTTTATTGGAAATATATGAGACACTTGGCAACAAGTGCTTTTTGTACCTTAATCATCACCCTATTCATCAAGATAATGGCTTAGAAAACTTTGGTCACTTGATGTTTGAAATGATATCAGAGAAATGTTGGCAGGATCTATAGCCTTCAGGGAATGTGGTAATATGTCTCTTCAATGCCAATTCTATGTACTATCAGTAATTTTCCAAAATTATACATACTACTACAAACCTGCTGCCAATCAGAATTCATAGGGTAGATTTTTCTTTATTTTTTTATTTCAATAGAATTAAGGGGTACAATTTGAGTTTCATTACATGGATATATTGTATAGTGGAGAAATCTGGGATTTTAGTGTACCCATCACCTATGTACCCAGCAGGTAATTTTTATAGGTAGATTTTTAGGTAAGAGTTTGATCTCCAATACTGCTATAGTCTACAATGCATCAAAAACTTAAGAGAAACGTCTGGGTATATGACAGAAACTATCACAACCCACCTGAAGTTTTCAGAATGGGAAGAAATACCTCCAGTCCATATTCTGATCTAAAAACAGGTATCTGATACCATTTGACACCTCTTCCTGTAGACAAGGTATGGCACGCTGGTTAAGTATCTGGGTTTTGGGGTCAGACAGACCTGAATTGGAATCTTGGCCCCACCACTTTCAAAGAAAGTTTCTTAGCCTCTCTAAACCTGTTTTCCCAACTGAAAAACCTACACAAGATTATGAGGATTAAATTATACTAAATGTTTGCAGTACAATATTGGGCACAGAGTAGTTGCCAAATACTAGCTGCAATGGCAATGATCTTGCTATTACTATCATGTTTGGACATATATATCATAGGCACTTTGTCTTGAACTAGCACTTTTTTGTCCATCAATGGTAATAATCAATGTAGTACTAAACAAAGCTAGAATCTAGAAAGATAATGATCAAATCTCACATAGCACTCTTTAAAATTCCTAAATAAGAAATTGGTTCACTATCATGTCAGTCTTTCTCATACCTAATAACATATGACACATTATAAAGAAGCCATGAAAATGAACTAATGGAAACAGAAAATAATTTCTTCACCAATGGAGGTTAAGTTGCAAAATCTGCATTGAAATTCTTGCTTGAATCAAATAGTTCCTAGGCTAGAACTGATCAAGGTTGAAACAAAATAATTTTTTATCCAATCTATGAAAAACTTGATCAGAGGAATTTCATAGTGGGTTAGGCAGTGATTTCTGGGGAGGGTATTTAGTTTATAAAAACAAAGCAAAACTAGATATTAAGGTCCAGTGATGACTTGTTATGATAGCTCAGCTAAAATAAAGTGTTATTTTTTAGGCTTAGAAAATCAAGAGAGAAAATACTTCATCTGTTTCTCCATACAATATACCAAATAAATAGAAAACCAGGAAATTAAAGATGACTTTGTACATATCCACTTTTTCTCAGAGCTGAAAACAAAGTACCAATACAAAAATACTACATTAGTGTATCATATTGATAAGGCCAGGCACAGTGGCTCACACCTGTCATCCCAGCACTTTGGGAGGCCAAAGTGGGAGGATCGCTTGAGCCCAGGTATTCGAGACCGGCCTGGGCAACATAGCAAGATCCCATCTCTAAAAAATAAAAAAAAGAAATCTCTGCATTTTTCATTTGTGTAATTACATAAAAATATATTTATAACACAAATACGTAACACTATAAATATCTACAATTGTAAATAAACAAAATCTATATCACTTATAAAAGTTTTACAGAAAAAAGACATTATAAACTATTTCAGTAAGCCTGCAGTAAATGACACAATAAAACACATTTACACAGGCAAAGTGAATTGAGAAATTAAAACAAATTTAGGTTAATTTCTTACTGCTATGAAAAGTGAAATATTAATTTTGATTTTTATTAGTGAAAATAATTGAATAATTAGTCAATTCTCAATTTTAACTACGTAGACACCATCAACATTGTCCTAGCACTTGAGCAAAAGGAGGTTATAAGAACACTTACGCATGGGAAATTTTATTGGATTAGATTATCAAAAGCCATTGTCTTTAAAAAATCCTGAAACTCTATAGGTTTTAAGAAAGTCAGGATTAACTTCTCTTTAAACCACAAACCCAATCCAGTGAGCAAAAATCAACAAACAAGTACAACATTTCTAAAGAGAGAATAAATTATCTATTGTCTGGTATCATTTCTTAGGCAACTAATTCCTGCTGAAATGTTGAACCAAAGATAACTAGATATTTACAAAATGTGCTTTTTTAGATCTTTAAAAAAACACAGGAAACTTTGAACATAGGATACTCTCTGATTTTGAAATTATGCCTTAATGTCATTTTCATTCCTACGATCACTCATGGTGTAATATTTTTCAGAAGTTTTCAAGATCAGGTCAACTAGAGATGAGAACTACTCACATAGTCTCAATTCAAAGTGTGCCCTTTCAAAAGTGCATAATGTAAATTCTGGAAGCCTTTAGGTAGATGGCAGTTTAAGCACTTTATCTAGTGAATTGCTGGCAATCAAATGTAAGGTCATAGCACCTAGACATGTGGCTTCATGCTTTTGACACCACTATAGGCACTGAGATACATCCCTGGAGATTTGTCAGGAACAATCCTGGAAGGCAATAACTAAATAGAGTGTCAAGAAATTCTTTAGAGAAAAAATGTTGCCAAAGAGAAGAGAAAGCCCTGATTGGTTTTTTAAATTTTGCAGTGGGGTAGGAAATAACTCTCAGAATACTGAGGATATCTTTAAGTAATTGAGGAGCTCTGAAGAATCTGAACAACATGTGTGACTGACACTGTGGTTTGCATATAGCAGAAGCACCTTTCAATTAAAGAGCATGGTTTTATTTTATTGCTTCAATATTTCAAGCCAGATAAAAACAAGATGCTAAGCCAATTTATAACTAAAAAGAAATCACCCTAGTTTAATTTTTTAAAGCCCATCTAGTGAGCACTTCTAGTAGGTTGCAGAGGTGATTAAGTGGTGATGGTGAGCAAATTAAAAAGGAAATTGAAATGAACAGCTTTGAGAAAGTCCTTTTTTATTCACACAAAAGTATCTTTTAAAAACCCACAATATAAAATATTCACTAACTCTTCAGTTTTTTGATCCAGTTGGATGTGTTACTAATGGAATTGGTAGATTTTCTTTGGGTTACAGATCTTACTATTCCCAAAGCCAGTGGATGTTTGGTGCAAAGAGCAAATACTAAAACACAAATAAACATTTTACTTATATATGAAGTTGGTGACTATGAAATAAGAGTTTTGGAAAGTCCCAGAAGAAAAGCAGTCTCATTATCTTAGGGTTCAGCACCTCTTGGACATTTCTAAGTACAAAGAGAATATAACTAAGCCTTTAGAATATGCCAATTTAATTTCTGACCTCTCTCTTTTCTTCTCAAAGACTGACCCTATGGATCTGACCAACATAAATCTAAAAAAAATGAAAAAGAAATTGGTTTTTCAAAGTATAAATCACTGATTGAAAAAATCTTTAACAAGTGGCATATGATAGCTCAGGCTCCAGTTTAACTTGAAGAAATAAAAATAAAAGGTTGTAATAAAGAAATAACAGAAGGGTGGCAGCCTTTTGATTAAAGAGATGGCATGGGGGGTTTTAATGACTTTCTCAGGACAGTCAGCTGCCTTCATTAAATTTTACACCACACGTGAACTCAGTTCCTTTTTATGCAAAATGCACTTTGCAGGTAAAAAAAAAAAATGAGAAATTTGGCGAGGCGTGGTGGCTTATGCCTATAATCCTAGCATTCTGGGAGGCCAAGGCAGCAGGATTGCTTAAGGTCAGGAGTTTGAGACCAGCCTGAACAAGAATGAGACCCCATCTCTATTAAAAATAGAAAAAAATAGCTGGGTGTGGTGGTGCGTGCCTCTAGTCCCAGCTTCTTGGGAGGCTGAGGCAGGAGGATTGCTTGAGCCCAGGAGTTTGAGGTTGCTGTGAGCTAGGCTGATGCCATGGCACTCTAGCCCAAATGACAGAGCAAGACTCTTTGTCTCCAAAAAAAAAAAAAAGAGAGAGAGAGAGAAAATTTAAATGGCCTTGTCTTATTTCTTCTGCTCCCTTTCTCTATGGTGATAAGAAACTAATTTACTCTCTCTAAGGCCAACCCATCTCATCTGGAAAATGAGGACAAACCTGAGAAATTCTGGGGGAATCAAGTAAAAATTTATGTAGACATGCACTAAGAACTAGAAATGTAATGTAAAACCAAATGTAAGGTACCACTTTGCAGCTGTGACTTGAATTTTATATCATATCATTTGAAAACTAATAGACACAGCATTTGGGGGTTGGAAAAGACTTGGGAGTTCCCTAACACCTTCATCACACAGAGATGTGAGCTAAGTCCATGAGAGCTTAAAGAGATTATAATAATAATAATAGCACCTACTTTTTAATGGATGGTTATAATATGCCAGGCATACATTATCACTTCATACATTCCACTAAACTCCTTTACAAGGTTAAAAACCTAGTTTATAGGTAGAAAAGAGCAGAACCTTGCCCAGGTTCTCCTATTCTAGAGTCTGAGCCCATAACCCCCAAAGCCACCCCACACTGTACCTCCAACTGAGCTCAGGCTAACCGCAAGACTCACATTCAGACTCTATTCTGTTGAGCTCACTCCCTTTTGGCCATGAGGTCAAAAATAAAAATTAGAAATTGCAAAAACATGAGAGTAGAACAGTATTTGACTTAGCACCAAACCATGGTACTTAGGAAAGTGGGAATTTTGACCTCATACTCCTCCCAGATTTGTACCCTTTCCTAAGCTTCCTTTTCCTACAAACCCTACTCCTGTTTGTATGTAGCACAAAGACCAGGGAGAAATAGTGAAGCAAAGTATCTTGAGCTACTGTTCTCCTATTTTTAGAAATCATACTATACTGTATCCTGAAATGGAAATTCACAGAAAGTGATGGGGCCTTAAAGTTCAAGCTATGGAACCAAAACCAATAAAGTCAGTGGTCATATGCATATTATTATCACTATTATTGCTGTTATTATTATCTCCATTTATGGAGTATACTGTCTTATATATGCCCAACCCAGCGTAGAGAGCTTCAAATACATAACCTAATTAAACTCTCACAAGATAGGTGTGGTTATCTCCATTTTAGAAATGAGAAAATTTAGGCTTAGAGAAGTTAAATAAGTCACCCAAGGTCACGCTGCACAAGGGAGTCTGAATTCAGATCTAAGTCTAACTCCAAAGTTCATGCTCTTAAGAAAAATGTTATGAGCATTTGAGTTTTGAATCATAATTTCTCCATAAAGTATAGAAACACTTCCCTTAAATTTGTAGGAGTTGGAGGAATCTCAAGCCATGAACTTGTACTTGCTTTCTTATACCTATGACTACTTACTTCTACCTAATAAATGCATCACAGATTTGGTGACTGACACTTTGACAAACTCAACAATTTTGAGGGGTGCTAACATCCCTAATGAGGAACTAAACCCTAAGTCAATGCTAACAACATCTACTAAGTTGCCACAAATTATTAGCTATTACACAATTGTCAAATTAAAACAACAATTTATTCAACCAACATGTATTTATCACAAACTAAGCACAGAGCACTCTGCTAGGTATGAGGGTGCTAAACAGAGCTGATGTATGAAACAAGCACTAGATGGGTGGCCCTGCACAATCAAGATTGATTTTTTAATTCTTGTTTTCCTTACTGTTTACTGTCAAGCACACCATAGAAACTAAGCAAATGTTAACTAGACAACATGCCCAGAGAGAGGCCAGTAGGTTTAACTAAAAAGTTAAAAAAAAAAAAACAAAAAAAGTGTACCTCCATGCAGATGAAAAAGTTAAACTGTCACAGCTTCAGACATTACTGTTTCTAGAGTGGAGATGTTGTATGAGGCAAGAAGATGTCCATGAACTTCACTTTCCACTTTCACTATCCGCCTACAAGGCAGCAGGTTTCAAGGTCCCTAACAATGTTCAAAGGGAAGCTTCTGTGATATTTTTCCCTTAAATGCCCAACATATGGAACAATACACCTATGTAACAAAATACCATTTTTTCCCTCTAGTTTTTAAAAAGTCTGACACATTATTTTTCAGTGTAATTTTATTTCAGCCAGGGTCCAATTTCTTCTTCCTTTTTTCTTTTTTCTTCCTTTTTTTTTTTTTTTTACCAGGAGAAAACAATTCATGTTTCATACTGGCAGAAAATGAGCAACTAGAATTCCTTTTAGAACAAAAAACACAGAGAAAACTCTCATCCATTAAGTGTCTGATAACTATGCTAGGATGTGTAGCTCACGTGTGTTTAAACATCAAAGTCTGGTTGGATAAAGAACAGTAAATCCGTATTTCTACTCTCAGTTTTACAAGTTGACTAACGATGTTAAAGGTCATTGATTCTCCAAAAATGCCCGTGTTCCTATCTACATCTTTTAGAGGTATTGTAATCTTCTGAGCTAATTGCTAGAAAAGGTTCAGAATCTCGTAGAAAAATTCTTGACAAAAAAGACAAATCACGCTTTTCTCATCATAGTGCAAAGACATTCTTAGTTGTACCACAAGCCTCTTCTTGCTCATGTCAAAGCTGGAGAGACAAGGTGTGCCCAGCCTGATTCTCCCTCCCACAGTCCAAAGGGGGTAACACCCACAAGGACATAACTCTGCCACACAGTACTCAGGTTTCACCTCACTTGATGACCAAGAGGGATCATAATTCTGGATCTCTCGAATGTCCCTGAATATGACAAAAATGCCTCTCAGAATCCTCCAACAATAAGGAAGGGTCAGGGAGAATTTTATTGCCAGTAGATGCAACACCAGCAACCAGTTCTAATATTCTGCTAAACCAGAGATCTAGGACAGTGAGATGTAGATGGGTTGGGGTTCTGCAGCTCTGTTGCTCACACATTTCCCAGTGGGTGGAGAGCACATCCAGTCCGCTCCTTACCACCTCCAGCAAGCAGGGCCAAGCCATCCACTCCAAAATGCGGAAAGATCGCTGTTTTCTCTACCACTCCCTCTTCCATGGATTTACCACCCAACCTCTAACTCAGTGGCTACTTAAAAAAAACAGTCTGCTTTTGAGGAAGGAAAATACATCACGTGCTAATGCGTCAAGCTAGGTATTAATACAATTCATATCAGGAGTCAGAGTCTATTGGACTCCTCATTTATACATTTTTGAGGGTGTAGCCAAATGTGCTTACTTTGAACCAGAACACTCAAGCAGCATTTAAAACACATTGCTTGTTTAATAGAATGAAGTGTAACTACAAGGAGAGCTGGGTGAACAGGACTTTCTGCGCAAGTGCAGCTGAAGTCCACAGGGACTTCCGACCATAGAGGAAATCGCTTTTCACACAATTGAAAACTGATCCTGAGCCCGTGCTGACACACCTCTTAAACACAAGATGCAAGAAGACTCCCTAGGAAATTAAACTCTCTCTGAATGTACTACAATGAAAGAAGCAGAGTCAAAGATAGTGTTTTCCAGAGTATGTTCTGAGAAACACTGGCCTCCAGAGATAATGCAAAAAAGGATTTCAATGCATAAATGAGTCTGGAAGGCTCTGTCTCTACCTTTTGTACACGTAAAATGCACATTAGCAAATTAGGGGACCTGAAAATTCCTATAGTAGAGAAAGCCCTGCTCTACTCCAGCTTTCAATCTATTTAACCACAAAATTCTTTTTTTTCCTAAATAATGCCTACTTAAATATCCTTGGAGCCATAGTTTTCCAAATATTGAAGGAGGTGCATTTACTCAATCCTGTTGAGTCATCTCTAGGTGTTAATAATTACAATGATGCCATAAAAATTTACAAAAGTGGGTCTTTGTATACACATTCCTTGAATGGTGCTACATGCAGGGGACCTATGGAACCACAATAATTTAAATGCTTAAATTACTTTACAGAGAAGGTCCAAGCTTTTTTTTCTTTTTAAAGAGCTGTTTGAAATTTGCTTCTTCACTCTTTCAAAAAGGCAGTATTTCAGGGAAGCATACGGGTCTGCTATTTTGATCATGGAAGGCATAGTGGAGAATTTGTCATTGGCATTCAAAAGGAAGGCGATTATGTCACTATCCCCATTCAGAAATCTTCAATAGGTCCCTATTACCTACCAAATCAAGCACAAACTCCCCAGCCTGCTATTCAGTGTCCTTCACAATATGGACCCAATCCTCCTTTCAAAAAATAATAATAATTATTAGTGAAGGCCTCCTATATTATCATAGCACAATGGGGGGCAGAGAAGGGAAGAGATGCCTAAAACATAGAAACTGTCCTCAAGAATCTTACAGTCCAACAGGATAATAAATAAGTCATGTAACCAATTACTATAGCAATGGGGGAGACTCATGTGTCAGAAATGCACAATAGGACTTCAGAGGAAGGGAATTACTTTCAACTAGAAGTTGGAGTCTGGGGCTTGTGGCAGGGCTTAAGACTGGGCTTAGAGCAGGTAGATGCTTTTCCACCTTTATAACCCATAACTTCCCTTTCCCAGGTATAAATGGGGGATTTCACTTTTAGGTTCTTCATGATGTTTGTTACAGGGGATCAATTTTCCACTACTTAAAAAGCAACTTTTAAATAAAAAATATAATGTATGCTTACTATGAGCTAAATATAAAATTGCTGTCATTTTATATGAATCATATAATGTAATCCCTCTCCCCCAAAATCTATTAGATTAGGTAGTGCTTATTACTCTCCTTTTACAGATGTAAAGTAAAGGACAGGAGACTTGCCTATGACAAGTGACAGATCAGAGGATTTAAAGGCAGGCAGGCCAAAGCCAGAGCCCATCTCTTTGACCACTATGCTACATTGCCCGTAAGTGCTCTATTTCCCAAGAAGAATCATTACTCACCCAACATGTGTCAAGCATTTCTACTTCAACAACTTTGCATATGCAAATGGAATATTATTCTTCCTCCTCTCTACTGGGTGGTAGGTGTCCATACTTCAAACACATGGCAGGGAAGAAGAAAACCACCTAGACCATGGCACTTCCACAGAGGGAGAAATCTGCATACTATTCTGGACTCTGTCCTCTTCCTTTCTTCCCACGTGACATCTGTCAGTCCTCTCTCTCTCCATCTCTGCTGCCACTGCCTTCATTCATTCCTCTTCTGTCTTCTGGACTATTAACCCTTATTCTACATTTTGTCTTCTTTCCCTCAAACATATTCCCCACATTCTACAAGGGCTGTTTTAAAACTGTAAATCTCATCATAAACTGTTTTTGCTTAAACATCTTTAATGGGTTCTTCCAATCCTAGAATAGGGTTTCCCAGGGGTATGAATTAAAAACTCAGATTCTCAGGACTTCCTCTGGAAATCACGATGCCGTATGTTTGTGGGATGCCTGGGAATCTGTATTTACATGCCCTTTAGGAGCTTCTTATCACCAGGGAAGTTTGGTAAACAGTGCTCTACAGGATTAAGTATAAGCTTCTTAGTGTGGTAAACAAGGATCTTCCTGTACGTCCCTACTTGCCTCTCCAGCCTCTTTTCCCCCCACGCATTCTCTCACACAAACAGCAGTATCAATATGCCTGTTCCTCCATGCATCCCACGTTGCTCACACTCATGGGCCTTTGCACTGGCTATTTCATCTGCTGCCCACACCCTCCCTCCCTTGTTCACCTGGAAACACCCACTCAAGCCCATCAAAACCTTTTAAAACCTCCCCAATTTTGTGAAGTAATCACTCCCTTTTCTGAAAGACCTTACAATCTATATGTTAAATGCAATATTAGAACCATGTATATTTGTTTGTTTACATTTCCAAGTTACTTACTAAACAGCATAAACTTCCTAAGAAAAGGGACCACATCCTGTTTGCTTTATATCCCTCGCACCCAACACAGTGCTTGACACCAACTAAGTGGCCCATAAATGTTGAATAAAGAGAATGTTCTTTGGGTTCTGCCATTAGTCACCAAGCTAGACTCTTTAAAAGCCAATGTTTATTTAATGCTAGCAACTACCCTATGAGATAGTTATTATTCCCATTTTACAGGTAAAGAAACTAACATTCAGAAAGATTGCTGCTTGGAAGTGGCAGGGTGAAAAGGAGTGTTCTGATGCGCCTGCTTCCAAAACTGCCATTCTCCCTCCAAATTAAGTGAATGCCTGCCTGCATCACAGTTACCTGTGTATTTGCCAAGGTGCTTCCCACTTCCTGGGAGATGGTAAGCTAGTGAAGGCAGAGACCCTGGTGATTTCCATATTTCTAATCCTAGAGTGCCTTGCTCTATGAATATCTTTGTGTGTTGAATTTAAACAGCGTACACTTAGAATAGGTCTTGAGAGATTGAGAGCTTTCTGCTTCCAGAGAGGTGTGGGAAGCTACACATCAGCACCCGCGTGTGGCAATCTCTCAGAAAAGGAAACCCATAAGTTTTCAATAATCAATGATTTATCAACTTTTCTTCATTTTTCACATTTAGTCCATAGAAATTTTGGAAGTTTTATTTTAGTGGATGGCATTTGTTACAAATGTTAGTTGGAAGAAGAAATATGAGATTTTTACACTCCCGGTCTACTTTTGTACATCTTCAAACTTATAAAAAAAGAATGATTGGCTTTGAGGCAACAGTAAGAAGGGCAGCTGGTAGGAAGGGTTAAGGAAAAAGTGCTTTGGTGGAGCAAATATTTTATTGACTAACAAAAGGTACTCATCTATATCTTGTATGAATTTACAGTCTTTAAATAATTAGAACTCAGCTAAATATATTTAATTGTAAAATTCTCCTGAAAATTATTTAGATTTTCTGGAATGATTTGGATTACAATTCAGGAGAGGGTAGAGTCTCAGCCTCTGTATTGATTATCATTTATTGTTCTACTTATGAAGTATAGAAATTTCAACAGAGAGAGTTCTAATTAGATAATGGAAAATGCACTTCACACTTAGCAGACTGAACAGTCTACTGATATTAATACCACCACTTTACATGTCCTGCATGTGAACTGTGGCATTCTACCATCCTCAGAAGATAAACTCTAATGCCTAGTTATTTTCTTGCCAACTGAGAAGAAAAAAAGCTCTCCCAGTAACCAAAAGCAAAAACCAAAAAATATTCCTGGGTGGGTGCGGTGGGTTACGCACATATGGGAGGCAAGGTGGAAGGATTGCTTGAGGCCAGGAGTTCAAGCCCAACCTGAGCAAGAGTGAGATCCCGTCTCTACAAAAAATAGAAAAATTAACCAGGTGTGGTGGCGAGAGCCTGTTGCCCCAGCTATACCAGCTATGATACTTGGGAGGCTGAGGCAGAAGGATCACTTGAGCCCAGAAGTTTGAGGTTGCAGTGAGCTATGATGCCACCTCACTCTAGCCTGGGAAACAGATCAAGACCCTGCCTCAAAATATATATATATTCCTTCACTACATACTATAAATCAAGGAAATGAAAAACTCATATTACACCCCTGATGAAAAACTTGCAGCCTCTCTCTATGTTAAAAGATAAAATGTACAAATAAGACCCATGAATGTAAACATTAGATTTCTGCAGCTTGAATTTAAAAGATTAACTAATTCAATCTTATTTAACAGGTGAGCAAAAGTCCAAAAAGATTAAAGGGTACATCGAAGGTCATACAGCTAATTAGTGTCATCACAGGACAGGGAAGAAGGGGAATACAGGAACCAGCAGTTACTGGTTCCAGGCAATGTTATGTGCCTAACACATGAAATCTCACTTAATATAAGCAAGATTATATTAAGCACTCCGCTTTGCAGATGGAGAAACTGAATCTAGCCGATGTTGGGTAAAACTAAAATTCGAACCCATGGCTCCCTCTCTCCTAGGTCTGTGCCTTTTTCAATGCAACCATAACCTTAAAGCACAGGTCTCCTGACTCACAGTCCAAGAGTCTAGACAGTAACCCAAAAGAACTTGCTACAAGGTTTTGCTTGCATCACTGAAAATAATTATACTTGCTCAAGAGAGCAAACTATGAAAAACTGGAAGACATATGTAGGAAATCAACAAAAGCATGCGGGGCCTAAAAATTCAAGAATTACTTCCAGGCTGCTTTACCTGTGTGTGAAGACCAATGACTTCCCCCAAGGTCAATCCCATCCTAAACAAGAAATATAAGCACAATGGACCTTGAGTTCATCATGGGAAACTATTTGCCGTATTAAACAATTTTCCTTATTAGATTCACCATTACATTTAAAGACATATATCTATTAATATATATTTTGTATAGATAACATAATGAAAAGAAATCCCATCTCCAAATTCTGACCATATGTACATAATTTAAGACAGGAAAGAACAAATAAGACAAGTCCCATTTTGAGTACTCCCTTAAAATAATACTTAAAATAGAAACCTAAAATTTAAGAACCTACCTATAACCAAAAGAATTCTCAGGTTGAGCTGATGGTGCATTAACTTATTTAAGGCAGTAATAAACACAACAAAACCAGTAAAACAAAATAATTTTCATCTCTTAAGGATGTAATGAAATTTGACTGAATGTATCAATATGTTCCAAATAGTTCGTTTATGTTCAGGTACACATCACAGAATCGATACGTACAAAATTTTGATCAATTTATCCACCGTAAAAAAAGAAAAAAGCAGAACTTGTGTATTTTGTTTATTGATTCAAAAGTGAACATGCTAATGCCAGATAGTTGAATAAGTGATAACCTCTACCTCGGAAAAGCAGGGCGAGAGAGACAGAAACCAAGTAATTACAACATAACGTGAAAGATGTTATAATAGAGGTAAAAAGTACCACAGAGCTGCAAAGAAGGAAACACTTCTTTGGCCCTATACCTGGGCAAATCAGGCAGGCTTCAAGGAGGACATAATACTAGAATTGGATTTTCATCAGGAGGAATTCCCAAGGCAGAAGAGAGGCAAGGACATACTCCTTCTGGGTCTCCTTCCATTATTTCCCTTTTCAAGACCTGGCTTTCTAGCAAGCTGAGGAACCTTATCTCTGTATAGCAGGGATGCTACAATGCTTCACTTTCATTTTAATGAAGAACTAGATTTTCATGAAGTACCAGTGTTGCTTTCTTGCTGGTCATTAGAAAAGTAGTGAATAGCTCAAAACTATGGTGAGATAAATTTGGTCAATGAAGTTGGTTTATATTATTGTCTACTGTGACATAAAAATATTTTTAAAGATCAAATTAAAAACAAACGTCAACGTATGCAGATGAATAAAAAGTGATTCTCCTACTACCCTCCTCCCCCCACAATACCCTTTCAAGAAACGATAGGAATTTCAAGAAACTCTCTGAGGGTAGAAATAAGAAAGAAAGAAGGGGGAAAACAACATGGCATCATTACAGACTATTCTTCCCAAGCAAAGTAAAGACAATGAAGGGAAAAATAGAACACATGTATTACAACGTATAGCACCATAAGGCTGTGTCTGATGCTCTGGAGGGCTTCAACAAGTACTGTTCAGCCAAAAATCAATTGAAAAATCAGCATGATAACAGAGCATGAGTTGCCCTATAATAGCCTTAAGACCCCCAAGGCTATGTGAGTCCCTTTCATCTGCCACACTGCACTGACTCTAGGGGGACCTCACTTCCCCTCCCTGAGTCCTGTGCCCGTCTGCATTTCTTACCTACTGCTTTACTCGTCCTCAGAAAGTGTGGCTGATATGAAATGATGATGTTTTAAAGTAGTCTTTGAGAATCTTTTTCTTTTCTGCTTTATTCTTTATCTCTTTTTGACATTTGCACTCAAATTTATACTATAATATCAGTCGTAAACTATCTCCACAGTATTAAATGGTCAGTTGTAACCTCTGAATCACTTAATGAGCAATAGTCTTGTGTTTTGCCTTAACTAACACGCATTAAATTGACCCTTAATAAAATCCCTGTTCAGGCTTATGCAAATGTAACATGTAAGCAATTCACAGCATTGTTATAAATATACATATATATATTTCATTCCAAGATTTCATCTCAATATTTCTTCAATCACTTCCTCACAATGTCTGGTTTGTTCAATTTATATTTCTACTTGGCATTTGGTGCAAACCCCCAAAGATAAGATACATCTGTCCCTTAGTCACAAATCTTGGCATTTTTACCTTAACTCAATCGTGAAATGATTGGTTGAAAATTACCTTGCTTATTAGCAGGATTTCCTCATAATAAAACATTTTATTTCCAAACTTTCAAATTTGACATGAGATGTACCAACTCAGCAGTGACATATCAAAGCTTCAGGAGGACATATAAACACCCTGATCCGAGTGAGGGAAGGAGAAGCTAATTGGAAGTCAGCTTCCCTGTGATTATCAGCTTGTTTATGGGGAGGGAGGACTCTTCTGAATGGCACTGTAAATTCATCCCTGATTATGGCGTTAAAACCAGAGCTCATTTCCACAAGCTCCCCTAGAGCCCCCCACCCAATCCACTTTGTTTAGTTATAAAGGGTCGTGCATTGTTTTCAGAGAATGACAGTTTTTCATGCTTTGATTTTCTCCAGTTTCAAGAAAAATTAATCAGTTGCACAAGCCAGTTGTCAGATTTCACTTCCCTCATGGCAGAAAGCACACATATTCATTGTCTGCTATAAGAATAAATTTTAGTAATTTTTCCCCATGTCAATATGAATATTAGACTGACCCAATTAATATGAAATGCTTCTATGCTGCTGGAACAGACAGTGCTACAGAAAGAGCCATTTGCACAACCTGTTCATGATTATGGGCCATAAGGACACAAAGATGGCACACACATTTGTGGACCATCTGAATTCTTACACCGAGAGGGGAGGGGGAAAGGAGAGCAGCATGACGTTAGCTTGACTGTCCTGGGTCATGTTTTTTAATCCAGAGTATTGGACATGTAACACAGCAACAAGAGCTGATCATTTTGTTTAATCACCTTTTGGATCTTTGCCAGATGGTCTCTATTGAGAGCGCTGCAAACAGAGAGAGATGAACTGCATCTAACACGCCACCAGAGCTTTCCCGTAAATGTCTGAGAACTGATTCCAACAAGAATTTAGTCTCAGAGCAGAAAGGGATACATTTAAAAACTATGTGCATTAACTATACTTTTCCCCATAGAATCCTCACTTGGCATGAATAATTTACCCACTCTTATGCTAATGGGATCATGAAAGTATCCCTCTGTCTTTAGTGCAGCTATTCTCAGCTTTCAGTAATTACCCCACCCAGTGAAAATAACATGGCTTCTGCATTGAACGGCCGACTCATACCTGACAATTAGAAAGATCATGGCTGACAGTGGAAGGGTCCAGAACTGGACAGAGAAACCCTTGTAGCCCAAGGAAGAGTAGAACCCTAAAGTAATGCTGGCGGTGGGTGGGAATGCATGAGGGGGAGAAGGGGATGTGGCAAGAAGGGGAAGAAGAAAAATTCTCCATTATCAAGCTTTTCTTTCTTTGACTTATTGTCAAGATTTTACTTAAATAAAAACATGCTCCTCTTTCTATTACTAAGTGTGAAAGACATTCATGACCAGATTAGCTTTGAAGAAAAAAAAAAAAACAAGCAATAGCTAAGAAAAAAGAACTATAGTTATCATTAAAGCACATCTGCATTAAGTATTTATTTTATCAGGATTTTAAAAAATCTAAATAGTGGAAATTTCTCTGCATTTTGTTTTTTGGAGGGAATAAAGGATTACCCGGGGAGGGGGAGACACAAAAAAGAAAACTCATTTTCTACCTCTGTCCACAAAACTCCATGTTAGGTAGTTCACTGTGTAAAAATTATCAGGCTAAAACATCTGGGAAAGAAAGCTATGAAACAGCAGGGAACGTGGCTGGTTTATTGTTTATCTTTTGTTTATGAGGCAGTATTCAAGTTTAATTACTACTCTAAATTAAACTCTAACTGGCATCAAGAGACATCCCTTTACATGACTAAGTTAAAAAAAAATCTAGAAATCCCAACTCTGGGTTTTTCAAGTAAGTTGATACATATAGGAAGAAATTACTCAAAATTAACAGCAATTATAGAAAGCTTTTAAGCATTTATGGGCACCATTACATGCTCCTAGAGCATTTATTTATTAGAAGAGTTTAATTTTATTTCTAATGGTTACTACTCTAAAAAGTCCTAAGAAAATCAACAGAAATTCTTTGGATGTTTGCTGATGGTTAAAGGATGGTATTTCTTTTTTATTTTATTGGGGAGGGGAGAAAGAAAGAAAATGCAATATAAATATTCCATACGTTATACTACAAAAGCTGCTTCTGTGGCAATGTTCAATTATCAATTATCGTCTCAGAATTTTTTGATACAATTAGGGGGGCGAGGAAGAAAAGAAATGTCATTGTATTTATCATAACAGTAAGTGACCAGTTTTGGATGAACTTAGCTCTAGGAAAAATAAAAGTTAAAAGCAACTAGCAAAAGATTATGCCAGATGGCATCTGTCATATTGTATTTAGGGTTATTTTAAAGAGATTGCTGCCACTATGAAAACATTCCATTGACAGAGTTTTTCTAGATTGAATAAGAAATCCCAGTAGAACATATTCAGGCCCCACAGTAAGTGGGTTTGGAGTTTTTTCTCCCTCCTTCAAATATATAACTGGAATATTTTGGTGGGGAAAAATACTATTTTATAGCTATAATATGTATTATAAACTCAAAAGCATAATACTGTTTTAGAGGCTTGCTTACCTGTAAACACTTTATTCACTACTAAGGAGATATTTGTAGATTTCAACACCATATTTACTAAAGAACTGCATAATACATAAATAAATATCTAGCTATGGGATTCTAGCCTCATTGCCTGGATGATAGATGGGAACATCGATGGAGGGGTGTGGTAACTGGCAGAGTTGAGGGGAACTATGCTGGCTTGTGCAGCCCGGTGTCCTAAAAGATTAGAGATCCATAGATGCTAGAATGCTAATATATTTAGGTTAAACTGGGTCTGGCAACAGTATGGTTAACGTGCGTGTGGTGTGCAGTGTGAGCTCAGCAGTTACTGGGCCAACTGTCTCGGTATTTCTGGGAATCCTGCCTATTCACAGTGCAGGGATTGTTCAATTGCTGCAAAATGTACAAAATGAATTTTACAAAAATGAATTGTAAGGAAGGCCCCATTACAACGATTTTACAGCAAAGATGTCAACATCAATTTTTCTTTCATGCATAGCTAATGATTAAAACAGCATATTCCATTTGCCTAAGACAATTTATTTCATATTGGCACATCAAAATATTGAAATACAAAGTTATCTTTACCCTTTTTATTAATTGCTGCTGAACCCATACCATTGTTCAAACCAGGAAAAATAAAACAAACTTGGCACGAAATACTTAAAACAAAGGCTCATCAATATTCTCCAATTTGTCAACATCTCAATTACAGCACTGGAAAAAATGTAAATTTCATGTGCTCTAAACACTGAGGGGTCTATTCTCTTGCCAATTCACATGCGTAACTCCCATCAGCGTTAATGGGAGCTACACAAACCCATCAATAATAATAATACTTTGTACATATATTGTGCCTTTCATCTAAGGCTCTCAAAGTGCTCTAGGAACAAGGGGGCTGCTTCCTAGTCTTTACTCTGGCAAAATACACATGAAATACAAAGCAGCTTTTGACTCAGCAGGTACAGAATCAGGGACCCCCCTGTCTTATTATCAAGCCCCATTTTACTGATGGGAAGCCAGACACAAAGAAGGCCAGTTACTTCCCCAAAACCCCGAGTCTGCACCCTAATTCTATCCTTGAAAAACCAGATTTCCTTCCTCATTCTAATGAGACTAACAAGACAAACTCCCTCCCTTTGGCTGCTTTTAGCAAGAGAAATCAGAGTGAATGAAAAGTCTGGTTCATATTTATATAGTTTACTGCTAGGCATGTGCTGTTTGAAAGACAGAGTAAAGTCAGGTTTTACATTTTACCAAGTTTATTTATTACAATATTTTAAAAATTTGATGGTTTTTTTTCCTCCTTTTGGTTTGTTGCACAAACACTAAGGAAGAAAAGATGAACTTTCACCTGTGTAACTGTAGCTCTTTCACTATCAGGTCATAAAATAAGGTATTTTTAGGTTTCAAAGTAAAGATTTGTATGAATCATTATAGCAAAAATATTCACAAAAATTACAAAGCAACATAAATGCATGTATTGTTTTATAGCATATGGCTATTAAAGTTTAATTTAAAATGTGTATGAAAACATTGTATTTAGTACAATTCATCCCTATTTTTTCTGTTTATCATAACTTGTTTTGAAACTGAGTCGTTTTACAGTTTTCCATATGCCTGTTGTGCTAATAAATTCTGAATAAGCAAAAAAACTCTTTGATAAACTATGAACTTGGTTTCCAGTGAAACATTATAATATATTTAATACCAAGAACATAAATTTCCTTCCCCAGTTTTCCATTATACATCAATCCCAAGATTTAACCTAGGATAAGCATATGTGAATTCAGTCAATATCTCTGTTGACTTTGCCCTGAAGCAGATAATTAATCTTTCCCACTGAAAGCTACTCTGGACAATTTGGTGGGACAAAATATCAAAATATCTTGAAAACATGTTTAAAAGACTAATATGGTCATGAGTATGACAAAATACACTCAAAGTCTGGCCTTCTAAATGTCGAGTCTGCTGTAAACAACCAGAATACCCTTATACATGTGTTTTAACCACTTATACAGTAACGTAGTTAAGAAATTCTCCATCCCAAGACAGTCACCATTTTACAGGAATCATAACTTTTCTTCTCTCAAACTCTGATACAGTGAAGTGACTGACTTCCTAGTACTCATACACATAAGCTACCATGTCCTTTCTTTAATCCCACAGAGATATGATTAAAGGAACAAAATCCTACAGGGATCAAATCCTTCAACATCAGATAAGTGGGTGCAGCTACCCACAGCATAGAGGTTGTGTGCATTGTTTTCACCAGTGTATCAGTCTCAGAGCTCTTGTCTTTCCTGACCAAAAAAAAAAAGAAAAGCAAAAGCAAAAACAAAAACAAAAACAAAACACAACAAAAACAAAAATAACCAACAAAACAAAAGAAAAAAAACTAACCAAAATCATAAAACTTCATGTTTTGGCCATTGCACTATTCCCTGCTCCAAACCCCGGGGTCTTCTCTCCCCAGCCTCCTCTTCTCTCTGGCCCTTTCCTGCTATCTCCCTTGCCATAACTCAACTAACCCAACAGAACCAGTCAGTTTTAAATTTCAGTTGGGACCTTGGTGACCTGTTAATGAATCTACAGAGAGGAGAAAAACTCACAGTGTTGAGTTATGCCTGGTGTTGCTCGCTGACTTGGAGTCAGAAATGCTTGAAGCGTTAACGTAATTGCAAGAATGTGAAAAATGAAGCGCAGGGCTCCTGAGCAAAGTGAAAGGTCAAAGTGAGCCTCACACACAAGAAGTCTCTGGAAGATAGCCTCATTAGACCATTAAGTCTACTTCTCCTTTTCCCCTCTTTTGTACAATGTTTAGGGTGTTTTGTTTTTATTAACAGATACATTTCACCCTTTATGTCGCCACAATTTGGGGTGGTAGAGAGGACGGAGTCACAGAAGCTTTCCAGGTTTAACCACACTGAGAAGTCTACCACCGTGACATGGAAACACAATTAAGTCACTGCATTACAGATCCATTGACTCTATGTACAAGTTCCCTTCGAAGTGCCTTATAATTTAGTTTTCTTTTACATACAATCTAACTGGTCTAGTAAAAACAGTATATAAAACAGTATATATTGTATAGATACAATTTACAAGTTCTTCCACAATTTACCATCTGATAGTATTCATCTCTGTGTCAGCTGCAACTTGCTTTAACCTAAATTCTAATTTGGACCGATTCACAAGTGAATGGCATCCTAGAAAGGACCTTTTTCTAGACTCTTCTAGAACCCCAGGAATCCAAAATCCCTGGTCAGAAACTTGGAGGAGAGGAGGCACACACCTTACATCAACAACCCCTTTTAAATGGCATATATAACTACGGCTCAAGCTGTTAAACTGTCCTCTACTTGGAAGCCTGTCTAATGCTTAAATATTGTGGCCATAAACACAGTCATAATAGAGATGAAATAGACCTAGGAGATCAGACACCATCTAATGTAAAATATTAAAAAGTAAAATCTATACACCTTCCTGGCCCACATTCAATAATGTATCTTCCTTTAAATTATCATTTTAACCATAGAAGAGTCATCCCTACCAATATATAATTGCTCTCTGTGCAATAGGTGAGTTTTAAATGGTAAAATTTATTTTAAATCGCACTAGGCTTCTTCAACATCTGCAGTTGATGTCCCCTTTGCCCTCTGATTATTCCAGTTTTTAGGACTTGTGACAAAAGTCACCACATTAGCTGAATGGAAATGGGGGCAAAAAATCCTCTAAGAATTTCAAAATCTATCTTCCCAAGATAAGATTCCATATAAAATTCCCGTAGTATTTCCGAAGCTAATAAGAACAGACTTTTGCATCTTATGTGCTTTAGAGGCATAATTACTTGATTATGGAGAACTCTTATAGTTGATCTTATAAGCAAAATATCCTGTTCATAGTATAATTCGAACTACTGCAACACAGCAGTAAAGTAGGTCTGTCATTCATTCCACTTACATACACAAAAGTAAAGTGTAGATAACCAAATTTGTAAAAGAATTGGCAGAACTAATCAATTGTTATTTTAATGCCCACTTAAAGATCAGACAACTGTGATTTTTTTAAGTAAGAAGAGAAAATAATGTCTCCCTAAATAGCAGCTGATTCTACTCCCTAACCTGCCACCCTCCTGTTTACATGGAGGCAGATGTCCTGATATCAGAAAACACTAAAGTTATTTTAGTCATGCCTACTTTGCACAAGGAAAATGCTTGACCTTTTACCTTGCTCACTGCTGTTGTCTCCACTCTGCGAAGCATGGCCCCCACTGGAGGGTCCTGGGGTGCCTGCTGAGTGGGTTGAGGTTGCATCATCGTGGTCTCGCCAGGATGAAGGGTTCTGGTGTCAGGATGCCAAGGAATTTTTCCACAGTTACCATTGCAGCCATAAATGAAGAACCAAAAGGAAAGGCACAGAGAGAGACAAAAAATGTGTACATATTAGTATTTGCGGCACTAGGCATACACACGTGTTGTCTTTTCAGCAATAGGTACAAAAAGGAAAAGATGCTCTAGAACCTGATGTGGTGATGGTTACATCAGTGTATACATTTGTTAAAACTAATTGAAATATACACTTTAAAGTGGGTACATTTTGCAAATTTAAACCCAAAGTTAATTTTTAAAGTAAGAAAAAAAATTATCTAACAATGTAAAAGTCAATTTTACTCTTGCTATCTTAATTAGGGTACATTCTTCCAAGAAATAGGTCCCAACGCTCTTGGATACTAAATACTTCAGAACATTACCACCTACAAAATTCAGTGACTCCCTTAAAATTGCAGGCACAAGAATATACGGGATAGCCCTTCACATCTTTCAAATGTATTGCCCTAAAATAGCCTGTACCAACTCTCAAAATTACCACCAACTGATTGATTATACAACCAACAGATGCAGTGATATTAATCACTGTATCAATACCTAATAAATTATTTATTTCTGCTTTAGTTTGCACAAACAATAATTAAAAAAATGGAACACAGATGAACTACTAGCCATCTAGTAAACTAGAAAGGACTTTCACTGGAGCTTCACAGAAGCTTAAATTCACTGAGCAGTGCTTTTCCCTGGAAGAACTACTTGTTTCAAAGGACATGCAAGGCAAACTGAGAGTTATAGCTCGTGCTACTTTGCTGAGTATATTCTTCGGTTCCTCCTCCCCTTTCCTGATCATTCCCAATACCCTGCTGTTGCTTAAAGGAAAACAGGAATTCTAATGTACAGGAAGGACTTTATCAGCACCACATGAAGGCAGGCAAGAGATGGAATTTCCTCTGGCAGAAATGGAGAGTAGGAACAGCATATGAAACAGACCAGCCTTAAAGCCAGAGCTGTACACTTGTCACCTGCATGTGACGAATTCAACTAAGCCCACAGACCCACTGGCAAGTGAATTCTTTGGGGGCCTAGGAGGGGGAAATTATTTTAAAAATCAATCAAAATACACCACTTCTTCTTACTAGAATTGGTAAATAAGAATTCAGATAGATCTGTGTGGGTATACGCAACACACAAATCCCATGACCATCTGAAAGTAACCTTGTCATTACATAAAGTTTATCAAGAAAAAAAATCAGCCTGTCATTTTTTTCAGCATCAACTCTACAATGTACATATAGCACACAAAATGTCACCAAAATAAAACATTAAACCAAGGTGAGACAAAATAGGGAAGTGTTCCTACTTGAAACAACAACAAAAACAAAAACTTATTTTTTCCCTACAGATCTGCTACAAACCTGTAAATTAATATTTGGCATTTTTGATAGATGATGAAATAACCCAGGGCTCTATGGATTAATAATGTCTATATCAAATAGTGCTACTGGCACTGCCGTCAGGCAAGCAATTGATTGAAAGTGAAAATCCTGAGCAGAAATTTTGTGACCATAAATACGGCACAAGTATAGATCTGTAAAATAAAGATATGTTTGTGAAAGTAGATTAGAGAATGACATTGAGTAGAATAAAATAAAAACCAAGGCTTTCTGCTGCCTGTATTAAGACCAAGTAATACCTGTGAGCTCTTTTTTTTTTAAATCTAAGTTAGAAACCACCCCAATAGTTTCAAGCAAAAGGCAAACAGAATACAGGGACTCTTCAAGCTTTGCGGCCTCTTCGGCCTCTTCGTGTCAGCTGTTTGCTAGATGGTAATCAGATAAAGAGCTAGAAGAATTACACAGAGAAAAAAAAGAAAGAAACAATAGCATGGCATGAGTTTAGTCCTGCAATAACACAGGCCAGAGCCTTCTTTTAGAAAATGCAATAACTGCAACACATTCACCTAAGCTAAACTTTTCACTGTACACAGAAAGTGATGTTAATTTTATGCACTGCAGGCTTTTTATTAAGTTGGCTGCTATAAAAGCTCCTTACCTCTCATGAAAATTACAATAATTAACCACTAACACCTCAACTATGTTTTAAGGCAAATGTCATCCAATAGCTATTATATAATTGTTGGAACGAAGCTGGAGCAAGTCTTTCTGTTTAGACACTAGTGATTTGAAGGGATCACTCAGAAAGGACTTGCTGTAACTGAAAACACTGGTTTGTCCCTATCAGCTAAACCTGTGTTGAGTTTTAAAGTCAGGCCTCATTAATTTATAATTCAGTGTATTTCTTTCAATGGTTTCCTGAAGGAAGTGTTTTCTAAAGTAAGAAGTGAAAAATAAGCCACATAAGCAAATGTTACTTTAAGAGCAGCTTGTTCTTTCAAATAAGTCGGGTCCTGGGTTTTCCACCCCAAATCGAAGTTTGCTCAAGTTCACTATCTAATTTGCCATTTCCTTATCTCTTCCCTCTTTTCTCCCTCACTCCTCAAAAATGCTCTCCTGAAAAAGTGTCACATTTATTTCCAGAGAGTGTCTCAAGTATTACGGTCTTGTTTGAGAGACTGACACAAACCAAGGAGTATGACATGATATTCATCTAATTTGAAAGAAGGAAGAACAGATACATCCCTCTGCTGTTTCAAGGCTAAAGAGTTACTCCAAGTTGTCTGTATTCAGCTACACGTGGAGATGTGACCATATAGCAAGACAAATATTGATAATCTTGTCAACAAAAAATTGGTCCACCTGGGTCATATGAAATTGTAACCTACATGGACAGACATAATCCATTACCCTTTAACACTGTTTTTCTCTTAAATTGAAATATTTGTTTCTATCACAACTCCTTTCTTCTCCCCACCCCCAGATAGTTTCCAAGTTTACATCCTTCAAGGATAACTGCCTGGCATTCTGCCAAATTATATGCACAAGTTTAGTGAATCCTGAAACCAACGTGGCATACAAAAGCATGTAAAAACACATGACGCAAGTAGAAACATAAAGAGAAATGCCAGCTGTGTGCACGTGTGTGGGTGAGTATTCAGGTATATGCATTCCATAATATATGTCCTGTTCTCCAGCCAAAAGTATCATGAAGACACCCGAGGGCAAGGAGTGAACATGTTTCTATTCCCAGTGGCTTTAATAATTGGGAGTCAAATATGGTACTCTTCTTGCCCTTATGTAATTGCATTACAGAGCAGTGTTACCAGGAGAAAAGCAGTGAATACTGAGTGGAGCACAATAGAAGGAGATGGAAAATAGATACAAGAAGCTAGGTCTCCAGGGGCAGTATTTTCTATTTGCTGGGCTACAGACTCACAGCTGATAATGCAAGTTGTAATTAATATAAAAGCAGGAGACAATATGGGCAGAGCTTGTAGTAGCGGGGCCACGGGAGAGCGCTCTGCTGCTCTCCTCTGTTTCTCATTTACACACAGCTTTCCCTAGAAAACACAATTCTGCCAGTGTTTTCTCCCTTGAAAGTTAAAAAAAATTGATTTAGCACCATCACTGAATTTTGCTAAATCTAGAAAAAAGCATAGAGAGGACAAGAGTCTCTGGGCATAGGAAGCAAATCATGTGTGCGCCTCTTTTGTTGAAGTTGCAGTTACAGTGAAATTGTAACATTTTCAACTATTATGGCATTTCCATGAGGGAGCTACCTATAGGATAATACTTAATAAGTACCGGTAAATTGGTGATATTTCCCTGTTTAAATGATTCCACACGGCACATTCTGCTCAGTGGGGTAAAATGTGCAAGGGTTTCTAAATAAATACAAAACTGAATGGGGAAGTAAAATGTATTAGACTTCAAGGAGAAACAAAAGCCATATAACATACAGGTTCTATCTAATGTAATTGGAAATTCATTTTAGACCCCAAATGAAAAGGTGATTCAATGGACATGGTATAGGCGGGAAACGTTAGTTTGAAATTAAAACTCTAGGGTGCCACCTCTAGCTGGCCACGTGACCTTAAGGAAGTGATGCACTTCATTTCTCTGACACTCATTTCCTTTATCTCTTTAAAATTAAGGAGTTAGAGAAGATAATCCCTAGGGTCACTTCTCTGTCTTATTTCTATTACTAAAAAATACTTTAAAAATAAACATTAGATTTTTAGAACCTACACAACTATAAAACATCAAGTGAAAATTTATATATGAACTTGGAAAAACAGTAAAGTAATTCAGAATATGTGCTCATAGGTACGAAGTAATAGTAAACATACATACATAAAGATATTTTAATCAGCAAATGAGGCATACAAAACTAATTTGACTTGATATATTTAAACAACAGAAAGATATACTTGTATCAACACACATAATGTTACATATTCTCTATGACTTTATAATGTTTTAACTCCTAATTAACATTATGCAAAAATTGCTTTAAAAAATAAGATGAAGACTCCTGTCCTGGGGTACTGAAGTCTACAAAAATAAAAAAATGTTAATTGTGTGGTTTGAACAAATGTTGGAATTTCAACTACGTTATTCTAAAGTTGACACAAGAACTCAGGAGACCTGCGTGTGCTTTCAGAAGAACCTGGACTCACACTTTAAAAATGTAAATAGAGCCAGGGTCCTTCCCTCATCTTCCAATCCTACCTCTCTGTTAAGCTTTGGGAATTAATACGTGAGCAACTCTCATGGAAGTGGCAGGTATCCTTTGCAAATGACTCCTCTATTTAATGGAGCAACTTTTAGAAAAGACAGAAATGTCTTGTGTTGTGGGTATAATGCCATGTTATAAAATGTCTACAATAATTTTGAATTGTGTTGAGATATTCCATAGAACATTCAGTACTTAAAAAAATGAATTCAAAAATGCCAATTTTTAAAATCTGATGGTGAATATCTATGTGGTTGTCAAGTGCAACCTTTGTTTAATTTCATCTCATCACAGTCACACTGAAAACATACTCCAACTGCACAATCTAAATGATTTAAATGGTGTAATTATTCTTGATGGGAAATTAACAGGAAAGATATCAACTACCAGAAACTACACAGCAGCAGCAGCAGCAGCAACAGAAAACCCATGCCCAGCCATGTTTCCTTGAGTTGGTGGACAAAGCTCAGAGGTAGAACTTTACTGGAATGGGTCCCCATAGGCTTTGGATAGCACACCATAAGGTCAAATCTTACACTAGGACATAAGAAACTACAGAATAAAATAAACCATTCATATTTTTAATATTATTATCAAATATCATTAGTTCCCCCTTGATAGTCTATAGACCAACAACTTAAACTTATCCCTCTCCTCACTGTCACTCCCCTCTAATTTTTCACATAGCAATAGAATATATCTATAAGCATTTGTCGGTATTCTGTTAGGAAAAAGACTCTGAAGATTCTCCTCTCTGATCTTAACCCATTTTAAGAAACTGTATAGACATAAATAAACTTGACATATTCAGAGATGCAATAGAAAACATCAGCATATCTTCATTTAAATTATGGCTCTCAACATAAAAATTAAAATAATTTTTCTTTTATTAGTATGTTATTAGAGCCAGTCAATTTTAAGGCACCTGCCATTAACTGTTAACAGACATAATTGTATTGTCTTCCCTCTGCTTAATTTGTTCAAAGAAAATACAATGTAGCTCTTTGTGACCATTAACTAGGAATAACAATATAACTGTATAATTGCATGCACTTCAAGCAAATAAAGCTTAGCTCAGAGAATATATTCCAAACAAATAAATTTCATTTGTCTAATCTTGATCTAAAGATATGTAATATCTTGACATGTAAACATGAAGATATATTTCATTTCTCTGCACTAGGTCTGAAGACTTGACTTAAAATTAGGCAGAATAATGTGGATATTACCTATTATTCAGAAATTCTATAGACTAAGAAAAAGCATGACTATTTCCCAACAGTTTTCAAGTTGAAACTTTTTTTAAAAAGATTGCTTTCCTGACATGTTTATTTTAAACATGATGAATCTGAATGTCTGGGAAACTAACATGAACTGCAGCTGAAAAACAGAGTTCTGTTTCCTTTGATTATCATATATTTTTTCTCCCCAATATTCAAAAAAATACTGTAATAGCTATTTCCTACATATAATAAGTATTCTTATGTTACAGTAAGAGCACAAGATAAAATAGATTATAATATTAAAAATATAAGCATCCATTATGAATTTATTAAACACAACAAAATAGTAACCATTGCTGCATATTTCTTTTCTATTTAATTCCAAACTTCTTATCATTATGCCTATCATATGTAAGTGTTAATAATAAATGAACAAATTCAGTATCCTCACTGAATGTGAGGAATGGAAGGTAAGATTGTTATGACTGTCTTCTTTTTATGCATCTATGTTATATGAGATTATTTATATAACTTTATAGAATGTGAAATTAGCATGATTTACTAAGTAATAATATATAAAATTCATTCTTAAAAGTCTGTCATAATACTTGCTTTGAAGATATTTATATCCATTACTTTTATTCATTTACATTTTCAAATTCTTTAATGAGAATATTGAAAGCTATTTTATATCTGATACATTGCTTCTGATGCTTTTCTCTCTGCTTTCTCCTACACAGAATTACACACTTATTCTTTCTTTTCATTCTCTCTCTCTCTCTCTCTTTGCCTGCTCCTTCCTTAAACACACATACACACACACAATGTAGCTTGATATCACTTAATAAGGATAGAGGTGTATGTGTTTGGGGGGTGTCAAACAGCTGTCACAAACTGTCACCTCCACAAGAGAAACCTTGGCACACAACAAATTAAACTACACTTCTTTTTTAGCTGTCATTATTCATAGCCAATAAGTTGAAATGCTTTCAGCATTTCATGTGCAAATAAAACCACAAGGAAGCTCAGTAGATCAGAATAGTGGGCCAACAGATAAAACAGAGAAAACAACACGCTGTCTGGGTCCTTCTGAAGTGCCTCATCGTCACCCCTGCACCAGTGTTCACCAAATGAGATCCAGCCTGGGGCAATGTATTAAATATGCATATCAAAGCAAATGAAAAAATAAACCTGAAGATTCAAATCGGACACATTTACATGCTGAAAATGTCCCACTCACACCACTTCTCAGGCAGAGGCTCTGTGCTATTTTCACTTTTTTGTGGCTGGCGGGGGTTGTAGGAGGGCAAGTGTGTAGAAGAGGCTAAAAAGCATAAGAGGATTTGTTTTGTAGGGGGAAGACTGGAAATGAATACAATCAATACACCTATGGTACAAAAGTCTCAAAAACGGTGAAAATTCTCCAAGGTTTTCTCTCATGTCCAGCACAAAATGCAAGTCTGTGGCAAATCTCTTCATGTCCCACTTGGTGTGCTGGTGGAACAAATTATTGCTTCCTTTCAAAACAAATAGCAGGAGGCTAAAGTAAAAATGTTATAGTTCAGATCTCTAGGAAATAAAGGGCTTTAAATTATGACACCCAATGAGGTGGCAAGCCCTCATGGGTTCAAAATAAATCAGTTGTCATATTTATTTGATTGGGGGCTGGAAAGAGGAGTAACAAATGTTACAGTTGACTCTTTTATCCAAAGATGATGACTGTTAAATTATTAATGCACTCTACTCTTAGGTACAACTTCCTTCTTGAATGTATATTTAAATATTACAATAATTCCATAAATTGATATTGTCTATCAGCCAATCTAAACACCCTAGTTTATTTTTTCTGTGTAAACATTAGCACGCTGTAGCTCCATACATCCACTGGAAAAACAGTTGCCAAGAAACTGTTCTAGAAAACCAAGTAGTTGGGACCCCTAGAAATATCATTAAAAAAGCTTTTGGCTGCAGAGAACTGTGAACCTCTCATTTTACAAACCATGTAAATAGATCCCTCCTCTTTCTCCCAGTAATGTAAATAAATATGAATTTAGAAACAGGAAGCAATGAAAATAAACAAATAAAAAAACCCAGCAAAAATAAATATTTCTGAGGTAGTGTCATGCCTCATGGACCACAACCACACATTGTAGAGCCGCAGATCAGCAAATAAACTTTCCATAGCTGCTGCTGCACCCTTTTGATTTCATTTAATACGCTCAATATACAAAAGAGCTCCCCCAAGTTTCCCCTGCTCTGCTGAAAAAAGGTAAGGGTAAAGATAGGCACAGGAGCCTTCAACACCATAGTATTTATTCTGTCGCAGGACTGGACATCCTAGACTGAGGTTTGCTGTTCTTTTTCTTTCTCTAACTTTTGTTCTTAGGCAGGCTTCCCATACAAGCAAGCGCAAAGGTTAATTATTAAAATCTATGACTGCATATTTTCAAAACTTTTTGCGGGGCAGAGGAGAACCTCACAGAAGGTTTATTCTCAAGTCACCTCAATTCATTCCTCTTAACACCCAGGAATCGGGGTGGGGGGGAGGGGGTAGACAAACTGCCTTTAAGCCTCAACACCTGTTTAACTCATACAGGATGTTAAATTAATATTTCAGCCACAAAGTTATTAGACCACAGCCCATATCATTTAGATTGTGAGTTCAATTGAATATAATCTATAGACACCCTGTCCCCCACTTCCAGGCTTGAGTTCCTATAAATAAACTGCTGTTCACACCCACTCTTTAACCTCGCCACTCTTGCCTTTCCTACCAGCTGCAATCTTTCTTCTCTTTGCTTCTTTTTCAAATTTTCAGTCTCACTACATATGCTTTTTTTTTTAAGCATCAGACTTACTAGATCAGTTCCAAAATAGGATTAAAAACAGAGAGAATAGAAAGAAATCTCCTTTCCTGGCCTGACATACACAGTCATTCCTTACTATACTCTTCATCCTCATTCACCAACTGTTAAAGTGTTAAAATTCAACCACCAACCTATGGTTACTCAATCATAATTCCCTTCAGCTTTCTGTAATACATTGTTAATAATTGGTTCATCAAGGTTACTGTCTTTGATTATGAAGATGCTTCAGGCACTTGGCAATAAGTCCATATTCTGACAATAAGTTTCTATAGAGCAAAAGCCCTGAGAATTGTAATGTGTTCATTCACTCCTTCTTTTATTTCTAATGCAATGCAAGATTGCCAATAATTCTCATGATTGTCATCTCTGTGAGAGACTGGGAAATCAGCCCTAACTCCCCAATTCTCTATTTCCTCTCTCTCTCTCTCTCTCTCCACATCCCCCAGACCAGTCCAGCTAACTGTTTTGCCTCTTTCCATTCCTGCTGCATTTATTACACAGAGTTGAGAAAGCAGAAAAGACAGTAGTCACCATATCAAACAGAATCTGCTAACACCCAAGTCACCAAACCCAAGAAACTTTACACATCAAGTGCACAAATCACTCTATCAACTCCCTGGTTTTTTGGTTCTTAACATAAATAGGAGGAGGTCCAAGAAAGAGGAAATAAAAATAAAGCGTATGGCAGAGGTAGTAAAAAAGAGAGAAGAGACCAGATCATTTAAAAAGAAAACCAAGTCAGTGGAGCTAAATGTTAAAACAAGTTTTAAAAAATACTTTGCCCAGCGGCCTTAAAAGAATGCCAAATGCTCATAGACTTACATGGTCAGCGAGATTTGTGGAAGAGCCTGAAAGTTCTTCATGATCTGACTTGGAGCTGCCGTCTCTTTCATCAATGACAAGGTCGATGGGCATTTTCCCCTTCAAACAGCTAATGTACCGGTGGCAGAAGTTATCACACAGTTCGTGGACCTAGAAGGAGGGTCATGGTGGAGGGGTTCAGCTCATGTTGTTGTTTTGTTTCATTTTTAAAGAGGAAAAATATCAGGTTGCAAGGTTACATTTGGAAAGAGCAACAATGTGATGTCTTCCAAACTAACTCTAATTAAGGGGTGTAATAGTTGAAGTTGAGGAAACAATAGAGCAATTGTTGCAGCAGATATTATTCTCCAGAGACTTCCCTGAGCAACAAGTTACAATAAAGAGAGAGAAAGAAACAGGACTGGAAATAACTGAGTTCAGATTTGGGAGTCCAGAGAGTTAAATCTGATTTGATAACAATATCAAAACATGAGAAGACTGGAACTGGGGAAAGCATTAAGATTTTCAATTCAATAAGCTAAGAGTTTTGTATGTTTCCAGGGAAAAGTGATTGAGCTGCAGAGCAATGTAAAGATACTCCAGCTAGGATGATTCCCTCTGCCTGCAACCTAATGCAAACTCTGGGCCGAGGGTGAGCTGAGCTAATAAAGACGCAGCAGGCTGAGTGTCCAGTAACACAAATGGTTTGCTGCATTTCAAAATAATCCTGCCTGCCTAGGGGGAAAATTGGGGAAAGGGAGACTACTTTAAAAAGCAGAGCTGTCCTGATTCACCCATCCTTTGAGACTCTGAGTTGAGGAGCGATTTGAAGGAAAGACATGGTTACATGCTCAAAATCTCCAGACTGGAGGTTTGAACATCCCAATTCAAATAGGAGAGGAAAGTGGCTAAATCAAAACGGGGAGTGTTATTTCCTGCTTACCTTTTCTAACTCCAAAAGATGAAACCTTAGTACTTGTATTGCTTGTATCATCTGCAAGAAAAGTTTAGGGAATGGAGTTAGTGCTCTGTAACTCGGGAGTCCTGACTGGGGGGTGGTGAGGGAATTGGGCTGGGGAGAAGAAACCGGCAGGTGGCCAGGCAAAACCCACACATCAAGAAATAGTCAGAAAAACCAAGTGATTACTGATCATCTCTGCCTCATTGGCCACGGGGTAGGAATCTGACTCAACCTGAGCCTAAGCACTAATATCTTTTCCCCTGATGTTCACTATGCTGTTTGTAAGGACTGCTTTCCTCGGGTCAGGCCTTCTTTCTCCGCCCGAGTCCTCTTTAAACGTCCCCTCCCTCGACCTCAGGCCACATTAAAAAGAAAAAAAAAAAAAAGTCGCTTCTCTGGATAAAAAAAGCTTTTTAGAATAGCATACCCTACGAAATCCGTCCTCACTAAAGAAGGAAATACTCAAGATGAATGGTGAGGCAGGGCCTTTGAAAGCGGATTTAAGTACTTTTAATATTGAAATCGTGCAAATTAGCAAAAGAATCGCACCTAAAAGTGGCCTGCGCCGGCCTGCCCCCCACCTCCCCAGCCCCCACCCCGGGCCCGCCCTCCGCCGTGCCACCGGTTACATCCTTCGGGTTAGCAGCCCGGGGCTCGGCCCGCTGCCCCGGCAAACAGAGGAAATAACTCACTTCTCGCAGCTTACTCCCGGGGCGAGACCTGGGAAACATCCCTTGCTTGCCCTCTCAGCGCCGAGTCCCCTGTTCTGCCTCCTTGGGCTTCCCTCCCCCCGACGTCGACCCTGTGCCTCGCTCGCCATCTCCCTTGCGGGGACCCTAAGCTGCTCCCTTCCTCCCGGTCTCCCTAGAGCTTCAAAAGAGGGCTCTGCTCGCACTCCCCGGAGTTCCGGGAGAAAGTGGGTGCTTCTGGGCATGGGAAGGGGCCGAGGCTGGGGAAAGCAAGGAACAGAGAGCCTTACCAAATTGTCCAGCTCTGGATTTGAGGAAAAAAGTGGCTTTTCGGCGCGAACCTATAAGAAGCAAGGAAAGTCAACATGAATTACCACCCCATTGAAAAGAAGAAAATCCTGTCACCGACTAAACTGGAGTGTGAGAGTGGGGAACGGTGGAGAGGCAATGGCGGAGAAGAGGAGAGGAGCTTTGGCAAAACACGGGAGAGCACACTGGTGCCTTAAATTACTGGGGTCGCTGAAAAAGAATCAGGGCCTTCTGGTCCTGGCCCCGTTGAGGGGGACCTGATATGACTGAGCTATAGCTGGGAAGTCAGGGCCATTCTCTGGGCCCAGAGTGCCGCTGGTCCAGCCGTCCAAGAGGCTGTGGCCCTCCGCCTCCCTCACCTCCGCGCCCCGGATGGGACAGCTCCGAGAGGCGCCCAGCTTCCTTGCCTCCCGGGCACTCTCGGGTCCTTCACAGACCCTTTCCCCAATTCTTGTTCAAGTAGCTGCAGGCAGGGGAAAAGGCCAAGCCCCAGATTAGGAGCAGGTCAACTTTAATTCGAGGGTCGAGCCCCTGTATTCCTGCTGGGGGGGAAAACAAACACCCATATTTATCTCCGCTTCCAAGTCGCCTCCAGGCTCTGGGATGGGGAGGAGGCGTAGAGTGGACTGGGCCAGAGGAACAGATCGGGTGTCCCTGCCTTTTCCTCCTTTCAAGTAAAGCTCCAAGGAAAGGGGAGGGGTAGTGAGGGGCTGCAAGAGGATGAGTGGGTCAAGAAGGTTGGACCTGCTTGGCGAAGACCGCGATGTCCTCGTTGAAGGAGTCAGAGGAGCAGACGTCTCCGCCGGCCACTCCGGGTTCCCGGGGAGTGCAGGTCGCCAGCTCGCACTTCTCAAAGACCAGAGCTAACAGAGGAAACAACGGGTGCCTAACGGGCAGCGCCACGCAGAGACACACACACAGAGACGGGGTGCAGAGGGGAAGGAGCGAGAACTGTAATCAACAAGTTTGGAGGGTTTGGAGTCCTTCTTTAATACCACAGGCACGCATCACACTTTACAACCCTTCCTCAGTCAGCCGAGCCTGGGCCAGAAACAGAAAGGAAGAAGGGCCTGGCTCTTTCCCTCAGCTCAGAGGTCCCTCAGATCTGGCCAGAGGAGCCCCCGGTCACTTTAGTCCGCCAAATAAAAGCAGCCTCAGTTGGAACGTAAGGAAACATCCAAGACGCTCAGGCAATCTGGAGCCTGGAGTTGACTCAGACTCACTCCCCACACTACGGAGGCCGCCGAACCAACCCCTGCGACCCAGCCCTGACCTCCCAAGAAAGACACACTCTTTGAAATAAAAAATTGTTTTAACTCCTCCTTTTAATGGGCATTTCAGAGGAGGCCGAAGACTTCACCTACATACACACCGGAGTGACATTCCCTAAATGCAAGAGAGTGCTCTTCTATCCTCTCCACCCCCTTGCCTTATAAACTTGTTTGCTTTACTTCTAGTAAAACCCGGGTGTGGGGGCCAAAATAATAAGAATGTTAAATGCCGAAGAGCTTCCTTCCAAAGACTACATTTCTCCCAGCGTTGCAGCAGACAAAAATAAATAAATCGTGTTTTAAAACTTGGAAGTGTGCGTGCGCGTATGCCCTTTGTGTTCCTCCGGGCAGTTTAGCTACACTTCGGGATGCTTGCGGCCTCTGGCTTGGGGCTCAGTTGCTGTTTACCCACTGTCCCCTCCCCTCGTCATCCCGCCGCCTTCACCACCTACTCTCAGCCGGAAGAGCTGGTGTGGTACACGTTTGAACTGTGCATCTCACCCCTCGCCGAGTGCTCTCAGAATATAAAATAATTTTCAGCCAGCTCCCTTACTCCCCCCAAGAGCGGAGCCATGGAAGCAGCAGTCCCTTCCATCCCGCTGCACTTCAAGGTCTGCCCCCTTTATTTACAGAGAATTAAGAAGTGGGTGATTAGGACTTCCTGGCCGACAGAACCAGCCCTGATCCCGGCTCAAGCTGCAGTTAGTGACTCCCAGACCCTCAGTAGGAAACAGAAGAGAGAAAAAAGAAAAAAAAAACAAAACAACAACAACAAAGTTGCTCCTCATCGACAGGAAACTTTCCCCTGCGTCAAGGACTCTGTTAGGGGGCCTGAAACGTCCAGCCCTGCGTCCTTTGGCCAGGAATCCTGTCCTTGGGGAGAAGGCCCCGGCAAGAATCTGAGGACTCAGTCACTCCGGGATGTAGGGTCCGGAGTGACCGGGCCGTGGGAGTGGAAGAGGCTATACCTTCCGGGCCTTTGACTCCCGGGGCAGAAGAGCAGGCCCCCTCCACTGTCCTCTCCTAAGGCAAGCAAGCCCCCTCCCACCCCACGCAGAAATAACTCCCCAGTTAGTCGTCCACCCTCCCACCCCCCACAGAGACAAACACACACTCTCACACTCACACACAGTAAGCTGGGTCCAGGGGGTCGGTTTACCCATAGATCGCGTCCTTGTCCCGCTTCAAGGCGTCGTTGACAGCAGATCCCATGCTGGCCGGCATGACATTGGGGTGCGGGGCGTGAGCGCCGTAGTGCTGTGTCGCGTGGAGCGGCGGCCCGTGGTTCAGGTGGTGAACTGGGGGGATCGGCCGCGGCGCGTGAGGGTCTCCGTACATGGAAGCGGGAACCCCTACTCCGTCCATCCCGCCGTAATGGGGCAGCTCATCGTACTGTCAGAACCCGGGAAGTGGGAGGGGGCGCAGGAGGTGAGAGAGAGCAGGGGGGGGGGAAGAAAAAAAAGCAAGGAGAAGAGAGCGAACAGAGAAGTGGGGAAGGGATAAAGATGAGAGAGAGACGGAGAGAGAGGGGGAGAAAGAGGAGAGAGAGGAGGAGGAGGAGGCAGAGAGAGAGAGAGAAAGAGAAGGGAAGGGAAAATAAAAATAAAAACAAAGTCAGAAAGAAGAAAAGTAACGAGCACAAGTTGAACACACAGAAACCAAACCAGCCGAAACAACGGAGCTGAAAGTTGTGGGGAAGAAATGCTTTTAAATTTTAAAAAGGAAAAGTATGAGCCAAGAGCAGCGTTTAGAGAAGGAAGAGGAGGCGGTGAGGCCGGGGATTGAGGGGGCGCCGGGAGGCCCCGCTCCCGCCGGAGGCAGCAGAACCGTAGCGAGCCAACCGAGGGAGAAGTGGAGTTAGTGTGAGGAGGAAGCCCCGGATCCCACCCCTAACCCCCCTTCGCCTCCTCTAGAGGATCCAATAAATCAAAAGGCGAAATGAAACAAAATAAAGAGAAGAAAAACGCTAATAATCAGCACGAGAACGCCGAGGACGAGGAAAGAGCAGGGCTAGTGCCTCCCCGGGGGCAAGGAGCGGAGGGGGGGAATAATGTGAAAGTTACCAGAAACATTATTTAGCAGCGGATTCCCTGCGTCCTTGTCAATTTCAGAGACAAAACAAGCAGCCCAGGCTAGTCTAGGCGGCGGCGCAGCAGCTGCGGCAGCGCGGCCCCAGCGGCGGCCCCGGCGGCGGCGGCTCCTACGCAGCCCGTGCCCGCCCGGAGCCGCGGGAGCAGCGGCGGCAGCGGCGCAGCAGCGGCAGCAGGAGAACCGGGGGAATCGCGCTGCTGGGGTAAAAGCTGGAGCGAGGCGAAAGCGTGTAACAATTGCACACGCACACACCACTCACACGCACTCGCCGCCCGCCCGCTCGCATAGCGCTGGAACACGCGCGCCCAGACACGCACACACGCACGCACACACACTCGCACACACGCAGAGGCACGGGGGGGAAAGAAGCCGATGAATAATTTTGCTGCTATTTTTTAAAATACTGGCCGCCATCATCAAGCAGCGAGCAGCAGCAGCAGCGTTG